>NW_009614527.1:37971-50216 GCF_000690535.1 Cariama cristata | reverse complement strand
TTTTACTCCCCAATGTTTACTCTTTGCTATTTATCATATAAAAGATTCCTCAGACAATTTTCACTTTGTGCTAATCGCTGGCTGCATGCAGACAATTAACAAACAGAGTATGGGTTTACCAACGTTGCCGTGCACGTAGCTCTCCTGATTGTATCAAAAAGATTGTTTCCTAGCATAAAAAGACTTCAGTTTTACTCAAAGAAGGAAGCATTTGCTCTGTCAGCAGTTTCTAAAGACTCATTTTCTTTCTTCACAATATTTTGTAGCTGTCCAGAAAGGCTTTACGCAGCAATAGATAGAGCTGCCTGAATAATTCTTCGGCATTTACCATGCCATGTGTGCTCTGGGAATTCCCAGCCATCTCCATTATAAAAATCCCTTCCCCATATTCTTGGTTGTAGAGTGAGGAAGCAAGAGGTTAGGTTGGCTTGTTTGGGGGCTTTTTTTCCTGGTTGGTTTGTTTTCCTTTGTGGGAACAGGGTCTGGGGAAGGAGGAGGGGCTGGGGTGGGAAGGTCTAGGTTAAAAGGTAATTATTTTTGTAACAGAATTAAAACCTGAAACACATTGAACCGATTTCTAATACAAACAGGATCAGCATTAGCTTTTAAAGGATTGCTATTATCGTTTCAGGACTGCAATGTGATTTAAACTGTAATAGATATTGATTTCTATATTAGTGTTCTTACTCCTTGTATTGCATTTCTGCTGCCATCTGCTAAAACAGGAATGGCATTTTTCACTTTATTGACTGGACAATGAGTTGGAATACTGTATTCCTGAATGCTCTGGATCGCTGAGATGACCAGAAGCTTACAGGGAAAAAAGGAAAGCTGGGGACAATTCAGCTGCTGAGACATTTGCATTTTAAAGTTATAGGTACCAATTATTAAGCATATATAGAATAAAAACTCTGAAAGGACTTAAATCACTTGTGAAAAGGCGTAATTTTACTCTAAAGAGCACCACAGCTACTCCACAGGGCACTGTTATTTTAAAAAGAGAAATAATTACTGCAGTGTGCTATGCTGGTGGTCTAAAACAGCATGGGTGGGACTTCCCAGGGCAATCAGTTTTGACTTGGTTGAGCTCCCACTAAAAGCAGCAGTAACCTCACCCACGCAGGCAAACGCAAGTGCTGGCCTTCTACTGGTAACCTGCAAATCTTCCTCCCCAGTCCAGACCAGTAGCTGACTGGGAATTCTCAATCTCGTCATTGAGCCCAGCGTAACCAAACTCACCGAGAGGCTTTCTCTCCAAGATCTCCTCTTCCTCAATTCCCACATCTGTCTCTTCATTCAGCATCAGCCTGTCGTCTCACACCTTTGCCAAAACCAGGGGAGTCTCCTTTGAGATATCTCATAAGGTCCAAACTGTGGCTGGGCCTTGCAGGCTTGCGGCCGCGTTGTGGCCCTGCCTGTCCTTCAGCCACCAGCAAGGTGGCAGCTCCTGACCAGCCGCCTTTCGCATCTGCAAGCACGCATCTTCAGACTGTCTCCCCTGTCACTCCTCATGCTGGAGACAACTTGCACTTCATTATTTTCTCTCCTTGAAACTCCTTATTGTGATATACTTATGGGAGGGAGAAGAAAAAAAAAAAAAGCTGTGCACTGATAGCAAGTGTGCCATTTATCCTTCTTCTGGCACAGACAGGCTGGTGTCTTGTGGCCTTTAAAAAAGGGCCACCCCATTTTCTCTTCCCTCTGTCTTTCTGGAGCGCTCCACAGGCAGGTTGACCACTGCCCTTTGCTGCACACACAGGGGTTTTCCAATGCTGCTACACATAATATTTGTAAAATGATTTGTGGTGAGTTGCTCTATAAATGAACTTTATTATAGAATGCTATTCAAAATTGGAATATGCTGGAATGAAGTTGCCTCTTGATTATGACTTTTCCCAGAAAAGTGATTTTGCCTAATGATAGAGAACGGTAATAAGCATTACTTAATTAGCATAAATTAAGTTTAATGGGAACAAATTCTGCTAGTGCCAAGTAGTTAAGGGGTGTTTAATAGAACTGAAATTCTGCGAGTTCATCTTACAGTACCTGAAGGTGCCAAGTAAATTTTAAGGTCTGTGTTCAACAGGGCATTCAGGGGGCCTCTGTCAAGTATGTAGCCAAAGTTTGGTGGCCTTAATTCAGGGAGAGCTGGCCCAAATTGTTCAAGTTGATGAAACAAACTTCTGTAGGTGCCTTTTTTTTTAAAAAAAAATGGAAATGTATTTCAAAATTTAGAATCAGAATATAGGATTATAAGGGTAGTTCAATTTTGTCAGAGATCGGACTGTCTCTTTATTCTGTCTCTGACAAAAACCTTGCAAGTGTATACTTGATAATTCCCTCGGTGTACTCTCACAGTTTCTAGCAGTCTATATCCTAGGGACTTCCGTAGTCATTTACTCCTGTATTGTTGAGAGACGGTTTTGTGTTTTGGTTTGGTTTTTTTCTCCTCTGTTTAGCCACTCTTGGACAGAAATCATAGTGTGATGGCAAAAGCCCAAATTGCAGCCTGGACATTAAGTTTTCCAGCTTCTGTCTACATTTCCCAGTCTCTGAATGCTTGATTTCTCAATCTGCAGTGGCATTATTGCACATAGTTATTTACAAGGGTGAAATATCAGTTTTCCTTAGTTACTGAGACGTGCTATGTTCCTCCTCACCAAGCACGCTGTGCTTCCCAAGTCAGAGGGTGACAGGAACTGTGGGATTCACAGGGAGTGTTGCGAGTGACCTTGAACAACATAGCCTTGAAGGAAATAGTCTGAGAAAGCAAGTAATGAAGCAAGCGCAGAAAGTGAGCTGAAGATAAAAATGTTTTGAAGCACAGCTGTGAGACCCAAACTAGAAGACGCGTGTCTTGATTAACAGCACCAATTAAAAGCTTAGCCGCGGCGCGTGGACAGCAGGGGTTAACCAATCCAAGAACAAACTAGGGCACGTGGACAGCTAGTGAATCTATATAAGCACAAACCTGTAAACAATAAAAGTCTTTGGTTTTACCCGCGCCAGAGTCTGTGAATCAATCCCTACAAGGAACTAGGAATTTTGAGAAAGCAGCCGCGCTGTACGAGTGCACCTAACCAACACCTACGCGTCAGGCTGATGTTATTGACCCCACACGTCAACAGGGAACAGAGAGCACTAGGGGAATTAACGCTAGGGGAAAAAAAAGGAATATTGTAAAAGTATCAGTCATGGAAAGTGTAGAATAAAGCAAATGAATTTAAATAACACATATTTTGCATACAAGAGATAAAGAAGTAGTATTTGGGGTTTTTTTTTAAATGTAAGAAAGAAAAGAATCTTTGCACTGAGATTCTTATTATTTCTACAATGTTAAGAAATGTTACTGAGCGGCCAGCCCCCCAGCACCACACCTCGCCCTGTACTTCAGATGTTACGCTGTAAGAAAGGAAGGGTGTCTCCCCATCTGTAGGCGGGAACTGGGGCGTGAGCATGAGTTCAGTGCCAGGGGAGCACTTCTCTGGGGCAGAACCAGTTTATTATCTAGCGAACAACATAAAGCAACAGGATTACAAAGAGGGAATGTGGTTTTACTTCATTTGTCACTGTGTTTTTGGGTAGACTGGGTCTAAACTTGGCCTTTTTCTATGCCATGCTTACCTAAAGCAGCCTGATCTATTCCATGGTCAGCTCTAACTGTGCAGGTTAAAGTTCCTCCTGCAGCTTCTGCCTTTTTCTCTTGTCTTCTCTTTTTGTCCTTACTTAGGCTAAAAGCTTTAGCGTACCAAGTCTGAACTTTCATTGCCTTCCACAAGGACAGCAGCAGGAGTCTGCTGACGTTACCACAGCCCCTCTAGCATTCTCTGAATAAATCCCCTATTTGTCCTTCAGATTAGGACCAAGTTTTTTTTTACTCTGTATTTGTAAAGCACATAAGCTTGCTGGTGTTTTGGGCCAGGACTTGGCCTTCTAGCTACTATTAAAGGTCTGCTTTGAGCTCTGTGGGTAGTAAATAACTTGCCCGTGTTTGCTGTGAAAGCTTCTAATTTACAGGTAAATACATTACTAAAGCCATATTTGGATTTTTAAGCAATTCATTCAAGTAAAACACAAACTGAGTGCATGTCAGGCAGCTAAATGCTATGTGTAATTTTGCACCTCGCTCTGAACATATTCTTCAAACGAGGGCTGTCTCTTCAGCAGCTTCTTTTGAAATCAGAGGAGTATAGTACTCAAATAAATCAGGCTCTGGCCCTATACTTGGTGTTTGCATGTGTCAGACCAGGAGGGAACGGTGTGCTACAGGGCCTGGGGTGAAGGGATGGATTTTGATCCTCTGTGTTGCGCCATACCATAGTCTAAGGAAGCATAGCTCTCTAACTGCTCAAAATAAAGGGTCCACGGTAAACAGCTCCACTGCCCCTAACCATGGCAATATCTCTTCAGACCCCTTTTAGGGGGACTAGTGAAAATTCTTCAAAAATCAGGATTTCTGTTGTATTATGGCATAAATCCTTGCAGTCTTAAGTTATTTGTATGGCCTGTTGCTCTAATAAAAGAGGACATCATCTTTCTCCTCTGCATTTATTCTCCCAGAGTACCTGTGCTCCCATCTACAGGCTGGGAATGGAGAGAAAGAGAAAATGGCTCATTTTTCCAAGGCTACAGGGAAATCTTTTGGGGACAGGGGAGGGAATTCCAGTCTGGGGTCCCTGCCCTGCCTTATGGCTGGGCACCGTGCTGTGTTGCTGAGAGAAGAAAACAGAAGAAAGAGGAGAGGTGCTGCTGAAGTGTAGGCTTGTGTTTGGTAGCTGCTTCTGAAACTAGAGCCTGTGGTTGGGAATGTTTATCATCCCGCTCATAATGAAGCCATTACACTGCAGTCACAACTCTGAATTGCAGCTAATAGATTTTCATTTTGTTTTCTCGGTTAAGTCATATTTGATAAATGCAGAAATGTGTAGGGAGCAGCTTATCTCAAGTAGACAGTTTCTTTTTAAATGGGTGGCTTGAATGTGCTTTGCATGAGGATTTTGGGATTCTGTAGCAAATCTTTACAGGTATTAAATGACAAACCCAGAGTATCCACTTGCTGAGTACAAGTCTTCTACCTTTCAGGGATCTGTTAACTTGTAGCTATTGAAGATAAAGATTAATTTCATTGTACGTGTGTGTATACATGTACTTATGTATTTGCATGTGCACACAAATTTTATAGTATTGGATATGTAATTCTTTGCAATGCTTTCTCTGTTGTCTTAAAGATTGGCTTAAATGAATCTTACTAAATTTTTTTTATAGAAAACAAGCAAAATTCCATTTCCTGCTTCTCTGCAGACAAATGCATAAGGATGTAAATTTTGTCTAATTTATTATCTTTTCCTCTTATTTTGAGTTTAAATGGTGCAGGCTGGTTTGCACATAGTCTAATAGTAATGTAGGAAATTAATAGTGCCAGCATGCAGTTTATCATTGCACTGGGTTGTCTATTTCACAATTACTCTGGAAAAGTTTTCAGCACAAAGTACCTCAACATATATTAGTCTCCCAACACTATGCTGAGGAACTTTGTCAGCATTTTAAAACTTTGAGGCCAGAATACAAGCACGCAAATCTGGTTCAGGCCACATTTTCAAAGGAGTTTTATAGGTACGGATAGGATTTTCAAGAGTACCCAAGCAAATCCACAGCAGACCCTTTCCAGCAACTGAAGGAAACAAAAATAAAATCATAAAGAAAAATCTGTCCCCTTGGCATTTCAGATACCATTAATTTCCAAGGTGCTGAGCATCACATCTTCTTGGGAGTTAGCTTGGCATTGAGGCGAAATGCAGCCCAGGACAGCGACTCATGTGGTGGAAGCCACAAGCCTTTTTCCCCCAGACAACCACTGTTCCCAGCCGGGATACTCGGTAGTTTCGCAAAATCAGGCCCTGTGTTTCTGCCCTGGCCCCAAGCCCAGTTCTGTCTGCGTAAGGCAAGTCTCTACATGTCGTTAACTGGATCAAAAGGCTGAAGTGTTTCCGTCAGAGCTACCACTCTTTGACAACAGTTGCCCTATTGTTGGCAACTCTCTTGTCTCCCTTATTCTTTTTGCCTCCCTGCATTTTTGTCCCCTCCCTTTGCCTTCTGGGTCTTCTCCTCTCACCCCAGTGCTGCCCCACATGCTTTCCCAGGGTTTTCTTTCTCAGTTCTTTCTTCTGCCTCGGCCGCTTGTTTCTTGCCTGAGGCTCTCTCTGCAGTGGTTCCTGCTGCTGGAGATGAGTTTGGAAAGCACATCTCTCCTTGTCCAGGCTTTGGGCTTCCTGTACTTTTACCCATATGCCACGTTTGTGCTCTCCGTTCAGTTTTTCCTTTGCTCCTGTTCCCGAGGCGCAGGCTGTATTTCTGCAGGCCTGCTGCTTTCTGTCTGTCCCTCCCCGCTTACTAACCGCCACTGTAACTGCATCCCTAGCCCCAGGCTGTCTTCTCCAGCTGACCTTCACCCCAGCCCAACTCAGACATATAAAACAAAATTAGCCAGTATCTTGTATTTCGATAAACAAGCCAGCCAGCAGATCATGTAAACTGTGAGCTATGCACCTACAGTAATATGACCTCAGACCATTAAAATCACATACTTTGTGTCTGGTTTAGGATTTGTATATAAATGTTGTACAGAGGGACTTTATTAGAGCTTAGCGAACCAAAATCTGGTCTTGGATTTCCATAGTTCAGGAGTTATTGGTATACAGGGGTTAAGAAGAAGGAATAAGAAGTTTGAAACCATGTTTGTTGAAATTCCTGATGAATTATACAAAGTCAGTCTGTTTATCAGAGTACTGTCATCTTTAAGACAAAATGATGGGAAAAACACACTTAATGAAGAATCCCATGTCAAGAAGAAATTGATTAATCTACTAAACTGTTCTTCTAAATGTTTTATCAGAGTAAGACATACACAAAATAGACCTTTGGAGGACAGCAGTATGAGGACATTGCTATGAACTTGAGAGCGCTCTTGCTTACCTGAAAGCTTCTGCAGTCACAGACCATTAATTCACATTGCAGTGCTGTTAAGTGGAAAAGGGTACGTTTTAAGTTCTGGTAGATGGTATGAAAACTGTGGTGAAAGTTTTCAGCAGATTCTTCAACTGAAGTTATATTTCTCCGTATTTGTGACAATAAAAGTAAACAATAATAGCTGCACTGTCCAAGCCATACAGTTTCTCCACCTCAAAAATTGCCAGCATGGCCTTGCAAAAGGGCACTGTTTCCCAAGGCAGCTTGTTGAGTGAGCTACAGCTTTTCTGCCACATTTGTGTTTGAACTCTGAACTACTGCTTTCTAGGTCACTAGAGACCAGCAATGAGGAGCAATCCTTTACAGACGTTTTGCTGGCATGCCACGTCTCAGAAACGTATGGGCCCAATCCTGACAGATGCTGAGACTCTGCTGGCACTACTGGCCACGGGGCTGGTGCCTGCAAGGACGGGCTGCTTTGCTTCTACCCCACATACCCAGGACAGGAATATGCGTGCAAGCATCAAGCATACTAGGTGTATGCCACTCAGCCACTTGGAGCATGTACTGTCCTGGTCTAAGGTTTTGGTACTACCACAGTCGTGTTCAAACCACTGTGTGTCTGCGTGCCCGCACCAGTGTCCAAACTGACAGAACGGCAGAAAACAGCTATCTCGGTGGTAATAAGGGAGAGAAAGGTTGGCTGTCTGAAAAGAAAGCATGCTGAAATCCTAGGAATTGGATATTCACATCTAAGAAAATCATAAAATCTTTGATTCAAAGGCAAGGGGCAGGACTCTTTCCATTGAACCCAGCACGCATTTAAAACTGGCTTGAAACAAGAAAGAAAGAGGTGATTCAGCCTAAAACTGTCCAATTCTTCTTTTCCTTTCCTCATACAAAACAGACGCTAACATTTGAAGGAGGTGCAATTAAATGCTTTTTATTTCTGTGTAGCATTTAATCTTGTGCACGCAAACAGTTGCGAATGAAACATTTTATTACTACTTGTTTTGCCCTTTCGGTGGAATTTAAACTTTCATTGTGCATCCCCATTTTTTTCTTTAATTCTTCTGTTTCATTAAGAAGAGCTTACTGAGACTTCCAGACTCATCCATTAGCTTTCGAATGATGACAAAAGAGCTTGTGTCTGGCAGTGTCTTCTGTCAGCACCAAAAGTAAACATGTCTGAGATAGTGGGGTGGGTTTTTTTGTTGTTGTTTTGTTTTTTCCTTGGATTTAAGTAAATATCCCCTGTCCAAGGAAGCATTCCCTTTTCACTTGTACAAGTGTCTCTAGCGCTCAAAGGTGGATATCTGAGCTTGAAGCAACCTGTTCGCCGCTCTGGCTTTCCATGAGGATCACCTTTCTGCTGATGTTGCTTATACCAAGTGAGTGAAGGAAATCCGGGTGCAAATGGTCACTTGCCCTCTAGGATTTCCTTCCTAGGCTGGATCCCTTGGGTCCTTTCCCCAGCTCCCATACAGAGGTATGGCCAAGTTTCATCTGCATCAGGAAACTAAAACACCTGTTTTCACTCTCAGCATCACAACTCTAGGCTGAAATAGCCTCTCATGTGCTCAGTACCCTTCTCCTCATGCAAGCCTTTCAAGCAGTCGTGGTGGCCACTCATGTCACCATACAAGAGATCAAAAGGTGCAGGCATCTCCCCAGAGGAACCGTCTTGTTGCAAACCAGCTGTGAAAGCCAGTGCTATGAGGTGGCTAACACGGTCACATCTCAGGGAGGAGGGTAACCCTCACTGGAGCAGGGGCTGTGTCACTCGTGTCACTACAGGCTGTCTCCACCCTTGAAAGCCACAGAGACACCATCTGTCCATTTATTTCCTTACCGGGAGGGAGGCAATCTCATTAAGGTGGTGGCATGTGGAAGACTGGTTGTGTAGTTGTTGCTCTTTTGGATGACTTCCAGTGAGAGTAGGAGGTGTGGGACAAAGCTCCGAGTCGCTCGCAGTGTGCCTGTGTGTGGGGACATCTCCAACACTACAGCGGTAGGTGGGTAACCTTCTCATATTTCTGAATGGCACTCAAATACCGTGACAAGCTGTCAGGACATTTCAGTTGACTTGGTAGAAGCTGATTCATTGCAGAGATGTCCTAAGATCGGCAGACCATCCCTATTCAGCAAAGCATTGAGGTGCATCTCTTTGATGTTATTAGGATGTAAGTATTGACTTGAGCAGTTTGGTGCAGTAAGGATTTTAATTAAAATATGCTTTCTTCAGTAATGTGGCTTAGATAAAATCAAACTCTTGGACAACTTCAGTAAAGAAATGTTTCCCACAATATTTGTAAATATGTGGTGGAATTTTCTTTGATTTTTAGTGCAGATGCGACCCTTAATTTATTTTCTTGTTTTCAGTACATTAGCAAATCTCTGAAAAAATAAGTTTTGGAAGAGTTTTCTATTGCCTTAGTTCATTTATTCAAGTTTATCATTGCTTTGATGTCTTTTACAACAAAATCAAACTCATGAGATTTTTTTTGGTGTATTGACGAATTTTTGCTTTCAGCTAGAAAGTAATTATTCCAGAGATAAGACTTTTCAGCTAGGAGGTCTACTTACATACAGTAAATACGCTGCAACAACATTTTCCTGTCTAATGTGAGGCTAACTATATTTTTTAAAAAAAGAAAGTTTTAAGTTGCCAAACTTTCCATATTTCCTTGAAGCTTATGAAATTGCTAGAAAATAGGATTTTTCTCTCAGAAGTTTGACACAGGCATTGAAGAATCCCTCCTTACAACTCCCTACATATGAAATTACCTTTAACAGAAAAGAGACAGAATTTATCCCCATGAGTAGAGAAAACTAGCCCTTTGATCAAATGCTAACATGAAAAACTTGGGGGGAGATTCAGTAAGGCCCCAGTCAGTCATCACTGAACGCTAAGAATCTCTCCTGCACTTTTTCTGTTTTATCTTTTAAGGAGGAAAAGGAACACTTCTTAGATTTGTTCATAGAAACCTTTCAGTGACAGTTCCTCAGGATTAATCTTTTTCCTATGGAAAAGATGTAGGACATGCTTGCAGAACTGTATAGACTTGTCACTGTAGTACATGTGCATCTATCAGTTACAGTGATTTTATTCTCTCTGCAACCTTGTGGAGAAGGTAAGCTCCCTTCCACAGCGCTGGGGGTGGATTCAGAGGAGATGGGATTTACCAGATTGTGTCTGAGACTCTGGGAGCTACCTCTGGCTGAGGCAGAGGCTCCGCGCTACTTGTCTTGCCCCCGCAATCCACAAACATAAGAACTACCTATGGGCCACTGCTGGACACTAGTGAGACACAGCATGTCTCCTGTAGTCTCATTCAAAATGTTCACCACCACATCAGTTGGAAGAGTTTTGACTTTATTTCACTGATGCAGTGTAATCATTTAGTAAAGCAGAGCAACTGGTTACTGAATCACAACAGTGGGGTCCACCAGACCACCAAACTCCCTGTCTCAACACCTTCCTCCCAAGAGGGCCCAGAGAGGAGAGTTCCCCCAAATGTCCCTTCAGGTATTTGACTTCTGGTTTGAAACAGCTCTGGCTATATGCAAGGCTGATTTTCTTAGTAATCGGCAGGAAGAGATGCTTGTTAGGGATGTCATTTCTTTGAGGGAAATGCTGTGTCTTGCTTTGAAGTCTGATTTTCTAGGAAAGTGTTTGGGGGACAAGAAGTGTTTCTAGGGACAGCAGGTTTGCAGTGCTTTTGCATGTGTTTTTTGGGCTTGGTGACATGTCCATGCTGGGTGATAGCTTCCTTCTATCAGAGGTGTCATTTTTGCAAGCAGGTCTATTGCACAGCATCCATTACGAGATCCTTCACAGTCCAGCTTTTCTGTGGTTCCCAGACAGCACTGAAGACGGCATCATCCCAAGATGCTGCTACCCAGATTTACAGGACTTCTTTTCCTATCACCTCTGGGCCCAAAGACTTGAGAACAGAAATACCAGAGTGCTCCCCTACAAGGGAAATTACAGCCAAATGACAGCAGTAATAGTAACAAGTAAGGAAGGGAGCAGTGGGGCTTTCGGCTGCACCTGCAGGCCTCTTACCTGTTTCATCCTCAGCTTCCACTGCTCCTGTGGTGTGTGGTATTGGGTAGGGTACCATTTCCCACTTGGGGGTCAAGCGTGTAACATTACACTAGCAGCAGTTAGCGATGTGTGCAGTGCGTTCTGCTGCGGCAGTTACAAATCGCATCCCGTTCATCTCTGAGGTTTGGTGACACTATTATTTCAAATGCCAGTGTGAGTTATTGTATCCTATCAAAGGTATATATGATCTACCAGGGAGGAAACAATTGATGTCAAGTCAAAATACTGATGAGTTCATTTCTAATGAATGCTAGTCATCCAGCCAAGTTTGCTCTAGAAGGGAGATGGCAGATTCAGGACAGAATATAATCCCTACTATCAAATGGTAATTATGAGAGCAAATACCTGTCTGTACGCATTTTGAGCTAGGTGCTGAGCAGGAAATGCCACTGTGCAGAATGTTGCCTAGGGAATACAGAGAACTGCAGGGTCTTGTAATGTCTTCTCTTAGAGGCGATTAAAAATGAGAGGTGCTCTGTCTGCTTTTACAAATGTGTTCAATTCTGAGCCGGACCAAGAAAGCAGTATTTCAGGTGTGAGCTCTCTCTCTGATAGAGGTAAATAAGCAGGTAGTAGTAGAGGTTCTAAATATGGTTGGTTTGAGGTTTTTCTGCTTGGTGGCCACGTTCCCACAGAGAACTGAAACCCACCCAGGTTTGTCTGGGGGACACCTCTTCGTGCTGGGCATAGCCCAGGGTTGTTTGTCAGGGGTATTTTGGTATGTGCACTTCTCCTCTCCATTGTTCCCATTCTTTTCCTGCTTGGCACCCCAGGTTGTATTTCAAGAAAGATTAAATGCGATGGAGCTTTTTACTGGAGGGTTCTGAAGGTTTATTTCCCCACAGGGACTCTTTTGAGCAGATACAGTGACTACTTCAAGACGGGAAAAAAAAAATCTCCTTTCGAAACTCTTTTATTTTTGAGGCTCTATTAAAGGACTGGGCTCCTCTGTGCTCTCTTTTGTGCTCATGCATAACACAATGTGATACCCATCAGACTGCATAGAGAAGTTGCCTTCACAAAAAGTGCCTTCAGCTTTCCTCTCCACAATGCTTTTAACTTTGAGCAAGTCAGAGGGCCTTAATTCTCCCCAGATTATTCCAGGCACCTCTCCAGTATAAACAAGAGTAAGTAATTCATATTCTGAGATGCGAGAAGTATCTAGGGA
>NW_009614527.1:27065-37940 GCF_000690535.1 Cariama cristata | reverse complement strand
AGATTTCTCCATCAAGCGTCTCTTTTGATTTAGGCACTGCTCCCCACTTTTGCTTCTCTTTGGTTTGCCACTTTGTCGCCAGAAGAAGTCTTTCCCTTCCCAGCCACCTAGGAGGAAATAAGCGGAGATTATCAGGGGATGGGGTTGGGTATCATGTGAACTTCTGTAATTCCTTTGCTTTTGGAGTGAAACAAAAGGTGCCTAATCGTTCCGTACAGCATGCAACCACCCAAATCCTTCTCTCTCTTGTGGTGCAGCCCAACCACTGCTTGCCATGGAGGCACATTTCCTCTTTGTCCAACAGGTGAAGGGCTTGAGGGTTCTTCATCAGATGTGGCATGGGGGTATACAGCTGCTACTCCAGTCCGGGAGGGACCAAGTGCAATATGGGCACCCCCCCATCGCTTGCCAGGTGGACATGAGGAGAGGGAGGCCAGAGAGCAAGCCTTGCCCTCCCACCAGCAGCTTCCCCCGCGGGTTTGTGTACCTGCACCTGAGTAAACAAACAACCCTACACTCTGCCTCCTTCTTTGCCTCCTACATGTAGAGGGATGAGCAACCACTCGTTTTAAATACTCAACTTCAGTGTTGCATCCACCCCTTTTTAATGCCTGTTTCAGTTGCGGGGTGACTGACACTTTGGTTTCTGACAGTGCTAACAAACCCAGCTGCCAAATAAATGAGACCAAAGGAGATGGCAATAATGTACTAATTTGTTCATTTGATTTACGTTAGAACAGGTTTATAATGACCGTAAATTATTATTTTTACAAGAGGTACATAAACAAGTAAATTTGAAATGACTGCTCTGCATTCTACTGCACGTTCCTAATGCTGCATTTATACGTGCACAAATGAATTCCTCCACTTCCACTAGCCAATTACTGCCATAAAGTGCCTGTGCCTGCGCAGGATGGCAGTCCCTCCTGCAGTGTGTGTCTGTGGGGAAGCCCATTCCGTTCACTTCCAGAGAGGGGATATTGATGAAAGGTTTGGGGTTACCCAGCTTCCCTATACATCTTAACCATCTTCCGTCTTTTAAAACAGATGACACTTAACATTTTTGTGCATTAATTGGAGTCAGACCGTATGTTCTCTCTTGTTTCGATGCACGACAAGTGCATAGGTTTTACATGTAAGGAGTCCATTAAGGTCTCTTTGTGCTAGGACCCTGCACACTAGCAGAGCTCCCTACGCAAATACTGCCCATCCTAGGTAAAGGTTGAGGTCTGTTACTACAAAGGTGGTGTTGTGAGTTAGTGCCAGACTCTATCCCACATGTCAGAGAACTTGTGCTGTTCCCTTTAGCAAAAGGGAACCCAAAAATGTTTGGAGCAAACAGGAAAAATAGCACTTTGATTAGGCGAAGCAATTGGGATGTGCAGAAAAGCAGAAATGTCAGAAGAAAAAGCAAATTGCTTGGAGATACCTGAGGAAAGAATCTTCGTTTTCCTTCCAGAAACTTGGAGGTGATGAGTGTTTTATGCCCTCGGCATCTCTCTTGGAAAGTATCCATGACTTCATGCATGCGAAAGGCAAAAGAGCTGAGATGTGAAGAGACTGGGAAAGAAGCAAAGCCAAAGGTTGACAGCTAGACTGGGTCTGTGCCATACGTAGCAACAGGAGAAGCCCTTTCTGCCTGTTTTGGCTCTGCAAACATCAGCACCGTCACTGCCCCATTGTTGCTGCAATCAAAGCACCCCCTTCAGCTCTGAGCACAAGCAGATCTGTCATCTTTAGTTCTTCTTTTATCCAGCACAATGACAAGCAAAGTGTCTTACTTGGAGGTTCAGGTGTGCTTCTGGCTGCGTCATGTGTGTGAGATCAGATGACAATATTCTAGCTGTGCTGAGCACAAAGCGCTTTGGAGAATGTTCGGTCTAAATCTCTCCATTATCTATCTCTCACAGAATCTGGTCCAGAATTTTTAACATGTGATAAACATTTTTGGATGATGTTTCCATTTCATAGTGATATTTACAACCAAGTCTAGCCCACCCTTCATACCAGTGTGCCTACTACCTGCCACTGAGCTGGCTGTTGATTTATGCTGACTTGAAAGGAGAAATCTGATAGCTTAGCATAGGCCAAGAAAAAACAAATAAATAAATATCAGTAAATATGGGAACAGGGAAAAAGATTAAGACAGCAGTAAGATTAGATGTGTACCAAATGGCTTTAAAATGCTAATTGCATTGTATACTTGGTCAAGCATGAAGTTATCTCTACATAATCATTCAGTATATTTCAAGGATAATAATCTAACAGTGTAGCAGGTGGGCCAAAAAGCAAGCTACTGCCTCTCTCAGCCTTTGCAAACGAGGTTTGATGTGTATGTTGCACAGTAATCTCCAGATGCTGAGGCATATGTTGTCATTGGGTAACTTCATTTTTTAGAGGCAGGCTGGGTGGCTTTGTGACTTCTTATAGAGGCTGGGAATTTCTGAAATAAATAGCTGTTTGTAATAAGCCTGTCAAGTAGTGCTTTGGCAACCTGCTACCATTTGTTTCCATTGTAGGAAGTATTAAATAAAAAACAACACACCACCACCCACCCACCCAAAATACTGATCTCCACAGACCTTCACTGCATCACATTGGATGTGAAACTTCTAGGAGGCTGCATAACTTGGAGAAGGCTATTTCATCTTTCACTGTTCCGTGTCTGTTTGCTGACAGCTCTCCCCATTATAACACTGCCTTTGATACTTCCAAATGCAATTTACTGCACCTCACAAGAGCAGAAACTGTTGCACACTAGTATCATCACATCTTTTTTTTTTTTTAAGAACTGTAACCATTCTGCATTTTCTATTTTTGATGGCCATCCTGTTCTTAGCATGATCAGGCATTCAGTTCATGGCACACCTTAGGTAGACTGAGTAAATGATAGATCCTGCTCTAAATATTCCTGGCTTTCACTGATCCAGGAGCCCCAGTGTTAGATGAGGACACTGTTGTGCTTGGAGTTGTGCAAACAGAACAAAGACAATCCCTCATCAAATATTGTGGGCTAAGAATCATGAGCTACATGTGAGCTATAAGCTTGAAACCCAGCATATCATTACTTATGCAGTTCGATTTTGATTTGGAGATATGATAAATTACCTTTATTAAATGCCCAAACTTAGAATGAAATGACATCTGGCTGCATCAGTTTCTGGACTGAAGGATGCAAATGTATGCTGACTCTGAAGGTAATTGCAGGTTTCTTCTCTGACCACCACCCGGCTCATTTTAGCCTCTTCATGTCTCCATTATCTCATCTGAAAAATGGGAATAATACTTCCTAGGAGTGCTGCCACATTTACTGCTTGTAACATGTTAGAACTCTGGAACGAAAGACTTTTTAGAAATGTAAAAAGTTACTTCTTCCATTGATTTTTATGGAATTAGTGTCAAGGCCGTAATGCTTTGATGTGAGAACTCCCAGGGTCCCTTGTTACCCGCTTTAGGGGGAGTCAAAATATTTGGCAGCTGCTGAAATGGTTTTCCATCTGCCCAGGTCTCTTCCCTTTAACATGTGTATTATAGTGGTGAGTAACTGTGTTCATTTCAACTTAGGTCATCTTGGATCTTTCTTCAGGCCAGACTGAAACACTCCTGCACAATGAGTAGTACCATACTCCACAAAATGTCTCATTGATTTCAGAAGGGCTTTCACTGATATGTTGTACTATTCATTGTTAAGTAAGGGAAAAAATATCACAGTCTGGCTTTGTACAGTGAAAGCAACAGAAACTGGAGGGTGGGGAGTGGGAATTAGAGAGACAAGGAAACCTTTCATTTAAAAAAGATGCAAAGAAAACGTGATTCATCTCAATGTCTTAACGCTAAAGAAAAGCTTTCAATGGCAAATGATAGAATATAGGATAGAGGCTGGCATCTGTAGTAAAGCAGAATTTAGAAAGCTCATTCCAAATAAGAATATAAATTACTTGGCTGCTGTATCATAAACTTTACCCAAACACTGGGAATTCAATGAAGTATGTCTTTAACTGCTAAAGAATTGCAGGATTTAAAGGATATGGTGTTTCTGGGAGTGAGGCTGGGGTTTGTTTGGGTATTGTTGCATTCATTTTTCAGTCATATTTTACAGGCAGATCTGTTAGAAGTTACATAATATGCCAGCAGTACAGCTTCAGAGCTATTGAAAAAGTAGGTTTTTAATTTTGTGGGCCTAAAGGCTAAATAAGGGCACAATAACACCTGAGTCAAAAGTATTTGATACCTCCAAATGTTTGTGTATCTGCTAGTCTATCTGCTGGCTTTCTGTCTCCCTGCTTGCACTGGGGTATGTTTTTATGCTATGCCATCCAGCTGGCACTGCAAAGCAGCAGCATGTTGAGCTGGGTGCGTTACGCAGCGCTGAAGGTGTGGTTTCCCTCCGTATCTCCTATCCAAACCAAAGGGAAGCATGTAATGGTTGAAGTGGGGGAAAAATTATTCAGACTTGCTTCACCGGTGCCTTGACCTTAAAGTAGTCCTTCAGAGCTCCGCAAGGCCAGGCGCAATTCTCCTTCTACTTACAGTGGTAAGCAGTGTTTTGCATCAAGTTGGCAGACGTAACTACGGCATGGTGCAAAGAGGTGGAAAAGGGCCCCACAGCTGCATACGCAGTGTGCTTTCCATTTCAAGAGCCAGCATTTTTTTAAAAGAAAAATGAAACTCAGTGTGCCGTGCTGTTTTAGAACAAAATACAGGTCATACTGGGAAGCTGCAGAAAGCAGCTGTTCCTTTTCCTCCCATCCTGACGCCATCCCCACACTGTCTTTGGCAATTTCCCCTTCTTCCCCCACTCCACACACAAAGAGCAAAAATGTTGCTGTTCACATCTGTTGTTGAGTTCTAATGCTCATCTGTGCCTTCACACTCTGGCAGCTACAACGTGTGTGCGATGAGGTGGGTGGGAGGCAGGATGGCTTGTCCCTAGTATGCACCAAGAAAAGCTGTCCCAGATACTGACCTTGCTAAAACAAATGGTGTTCAGTCATCTCTCTGTTGGCTGCTGTAGAGTGCCCCATTAGAAGCTGCAGCGCAAGGCTACTTGGAAACGTTTCTGGGCACAGTGTAGCTGCTCCCTTGCTTTGGCGGTACACCGCAAACTGGTAAGCTGTGCTCCCCGGTCCCGCTACAGCGCTGCAGTTGGGTTTTCTTTGAGACGCATTTCAAGGTCTTGATTTTAGTGGGAGTTCCAGATGCTCTTTTTATCTGAAAACAAGACAACTTAGACACACCCTTGGAAAAGCATTTGGCTAATGTCTGTAATTGTCTATTTCCTATTATTTCTACTGTAAAGCAGTGAAGAAAGTAAGTTGATCAAACTTGAACAATCAAAATCTCATGCATTGCTTTATTATTTCCATTGCTGCAGCACCCAGAATCCCCAATTTAAAGCATTCATGTTTGTAATTTGGGGGAGCTTTCCTTTTCAGTATGTAAGCAAAAAGATGGTAATGAATTTTTAACAGGCTACCTCTGCCTATTCAGCTTTCGTTTACAGCAGACTATCTCATAAAAGGGAAGAATTAAAGCACCGGTAATTTTCAAATGGGCACGTAAATCAGACTTTTGGTCATGTTTGTGATTTTGCTGTCTTGAAGTTTTCCTGGATAGCAGGTAAAGCAGAGAATAATCTTCTACAAACTGTGAGCTTAATTGGTCCCTTCATGACTGTAAGCCAAGCTCAACTTTCAGTTATATCAAATTCAGTCCAGTTACAATTAATTTTTCCCTAGCACAAGCCATTATTAACAATATTGGCGAGAAACCTCAAATAATCCATATTTTCTCTGTAATGGGGTCCTGTTTTAGGTGACAAATGGAAAAAAACAAAACACCTGAGGGTGCTTAGCTGCTGCAGATTTTTACCATTTGAACTAGCAGAGGTCCATATACATATTCTTGTCCAGAAAGTAATTTATTTTTTTCTCTGATTAGGAGATTAAAGAGCAGGCCTCCATTGCATTTAATTAGAAAGAAATAGGAAAAAGTAATGTCTTGAGGAAACCCAGGAAGTGAAAAATAAATGAAAATCAGCCTTCTGGTTTTAAGGAAAAACAGCAGTCACTGGGCTTGTAAGGTCTTAGGGCTATCGCCTCTCTCTCAGGTTACGAACGTACGGGATAAGGTCTTCAGAAAGTAAACCCCCAGCAGCAGAGCCTCCAAATGTCACACGCGTGAGGTGCCAGTGACACACAGTACATCCAGCCACACGCCCAGCTTAGTCCTCACTGAGGAATTCAGGAGCTGGCCCTTTCAAGTCTCCCTCTTTGGCATTTATCCAAGATTTCTGAGGCTTTGAAAAGGAGGATTGTTCTGAAAGGGGGGACGGCAGCTCCAAGCAGCCATTTGCCATGGTACTGCGCATCCATCGTCTCCCTGTAATACACGACCACGTGTACACTCGCATCACAGACACTGCTCTTTTCACTAGCTGAGCGCCTGGAACGGATGCCAGAGAATTAGGAGGAACTGGCCAGCCTTCAAGATTTCTTCACAAGGACTTCTTAATCAGCTCCCATGCCTCTGTACTCTCATGTCTGTGTGTCTGGTAATTTGCTCTGCTTTATGTACACTCTGTTCATCATACAGATTGGATTTTTACTTTCTGCAGCAATTCCTCTCACTTTGCCAACACCTTGCCATTTGCAGCTTTAATGCCTATTGATAGTACCTCATCAGCAATAGCTGCCAATGTATATTCCTTTTACAAGATGTTCACCCTCAGTTTTTATAGATAGTCACAAATTTAGTCACAAACTGATTGAATAGTTCATTTTCATTTGCTTTTCACATAGAATAGATTCATCAAAATGAATAGATCATCAGAAGATTAGAAAACAGAAGCCGGAGTCAGCTCTATCAAAACCGTTCCTGTGTGCCTACTTTGGTTTTTAATACCTTCAGTGAGAGAGTTTTTACAGCTCCACGTAGGCAGCTGCCTGTGCAGCCCTGATACTGGTCCTCATCCCAGAACCAACACGCACTCCCCAACTGGATTTTCTTCTGCCGTGGGTAATACTTCACTCCCTAAACTCAGCCACAGGAACCTGAGCAATGGTCTTGTCAGTGAAGCCAAGGCAGAGAAGGCTTCTAATACCTCAGGCTTTTCTGTGTCCTCTGTCACCTTGTCTCACTTATCAGCGGGTACATGTTTTTCTTGGTCTCCCCTTCACTGGTGATGAGCCCGTCTTGTGGCCCTTCACATCCCTGCCAGTTTCAATGCAAACGGAGGTTGTGCTCTCTTGGTTGTCACCATGTGTCCCATCCCACCCTCCTGTACCTCTCCTTTTCCTGTCTGGCTGAACAGGGGACGCCTGGCCGAGCTGTGTGCGGCCACCTCTTCTCCTGCCTGCCCATGCTCTGCCATGTGCTGATTGACTACTTGGAGACAGGTTGGTAAAATTATTTCTGTTTTTCAGATGCTCTGACAGATGCTCAGTTTTAAGCAAAACTTATTACCATAAAACATCCCTGTGTAACTGGTTAGTAATAGTAAAGTCCAAAGCAAACTTCAGGCACTTCTCCCACTTCAGTTTCAAACTCACCTTGGTGTAAGGATTATAATTTATAAGTTAAGCAATTTGCTTCTGATTTTTTAACAGAAACTGGTGGAAATGCAGGTGGGAAGAGACTGAGCATCAGCCCATGTACAAGGGACTTTTTTTCTCTTAAAGGACAATACTACAGTAATCCTTACACAAACAGTGGTTGGTATTTTACAAGAAAACCTATTTTTTTAGAGTTGCATGACCACTGTCATTCCACAGCTATTTTCTTCATTTACTATCAATGGCAGAACTAAACTGCCTTTTGATACTCAGAGGTGCAACAAGTTATTGCAGAGAAACAGATGAGAGATTGTCTTTCCTTCTGCCTTTTCTTCTCCCACACCAGAGGTAGAAATAAATGCTCTGGGTGTTCCTAGGTCTCATCTCACAGTATCTTCTGCTTTATGCAATAGCCATGTCAGGACTTACAGGTTCTTACAGCTTGGCGATGTATCGCAGGAGTATCTCTCCTTCCTGTTACAACAGCCTGTCTTGACTTGCTTTGAGCTTTGAAGATGTCATTAGCCTGCATTGCTTGAGTGTACCAAGTCAGTGATAGAGGGATGTTGTTTAGTGCATATTCCAACACACATCAGTTGGAGAAGGTTCAGTGAAATGATTAGTCCTATCTCTTATCATTATTTTGCGTGTTTTTAATCTGAATTTGTAAGTAGATAGCTACAAATCTGCAGGGCTTCTAGTTTAAGGTTTGATTGCAACCTTACTAAATGGCTGGTAACTTGGTAACTATTCCGGACACCAGTAAATGTTGGGTTTCAATTAAATCGAAAATGTCCACTGTTGTTCTTCACTGTCTTTGAATTATCAAGGTATATGTCTTCCCATTATAGATTTGACAATAGTGCATGAATGCCTCAATCCAGATCACGACCCTATGATGCTTAGCTACAGCAGATCCACAGAAATTATTGTCCATGTCCTGAAGAACCTAAAAAGGCTAGTAAAGAAAATGGAATGGTTGCAAATTGTCTTCTGAGCTCCTTGTTTTATATAGGAACTGGTTCAATACAACTCAGCCAACAGTGACTAGAAAGACTTTTCCGTTCACCTTGCACTGTCTCTGCCAGTCTGGGAAGCTATTACCTCTGCTTTGTAACACACCAGTCTTTATGAACTTTGCTTCAGATCTCTAATCTGTCCTTACATTAGATATTTTTATCCCAGCTAGCTCAGTATGCAGCGCTTTCTCCATCAGCTGGCTCCAATTATGTGATTCTCACATGCTATCTCTGAATAACTGTTCTTTGAAGTTATAAAGTAGAAAGATGCCCTTGGTAAGCTACTTTGATTCAGTTGCTTCAAATAAGAAGAGCACTGCTGAGGTATAAAGGTTAATTTCACTCAAGTTAAACAAGAATTTAATGAAGTCCAACAGATGCTGAGTTTACTACTCCTGAAAACCTAGTTTCTCAAATTCTTTACCCAAGTAGATAGTCTATGATGTTTTCTTTTCTAGCTAAGGATATATTGCTTGGCCTAGATTTTTGTAAGATCTCAGATGCCAGGAATGAGCCTACTGAGAACAATCCAAGATGCTTAGTATGCTCTTAAAAAAAAAAAATTCTAACGGCTTCATTTAATTCCTAAGTGGAAGCCCAGCCTTCCTAATGAGTACTAAGCACCCTGAGGAATCGACCTACACCTATTGTGTCAAGCTTGCGGCCTGAACTCATAGTCAAGCCCGAAGTCCTGTTTGTCTATGCTGGTTACGTTTTGGCTTTGACTCGAGTCTCACCCAGGGCCAGGAACAGGACTGCAGAGATGGAGAACCAGGACTCAAACCCTTACCCCCACAGGAGGATGAGTCACATGGCTTCATGGAGACATGCGGATGTTTGGCATGCATCAATTAAAATACAAAGTCTTAATTAAAAAGAAAAACCCTTCATAATCCTAAATGAACGAGTGCATACCTGAATTCCAGATCAGATCTTTTGCAGCACTGCTACAATAGTAAATTGAAGGGTCTCTTAAAACCTCTAGTGTCAGTGATATGTGGCTTAAGTAGACCATGACACAGTCGAATTTCACAGCAAAAGTCCATCATAGCAAGACTGAATCTGCATGCAAAATAAGGTTTGTTAGGCCTAGACATCCAGAGGCTGTAGCATAGCAGTCCCTGAGTACAGGTTCACGTCAGAGATGTTAATTGTCTCCAAACGTCAGGCAAGTAATCTGCATTTTGAAGAGTCTCTAAATGGGCATTTACATAATTTATGTTTTACAAAGTCCACTGATGCATATTTGCATAATAGGCTGCAGCAGCACCAACAGATCCATCGCAGCACACTGTGTCAGCTCTCATGAACTTCCAGCGGGTTTTTCCCTTTAGTGGAGCTCTTATGACAGGAGGAAATTGGCAATAACCGATAAACCTCAAAGAGCAGACTGAGTGCCTGTCAAAGGTTCTTTGGCTGGGTGGAAACACAGAAGTCAAGCCAGATGCTCAGTCACCTAAGAAGTGCTCTGCATACATCCGTGCCATTTCTGTGCATAGAAACAAGCAGAGATGGTCCTTCATGTAGTCATTCAACTGGAGTCTCCCATTGGTCTCCACTCGCTTGCAGCAACACCCTGCTGCTTTCATGCTCTCCAACTTCTTCCTCCTTCAAAACTAATACATCTTCTCATCACCACCCTCAGCCCCTCCACATGGTTCACTGCAGAGGTGCTGCAGGGGCCTGGAGAAGGGCTTTGGGAACCACATTGGCTTTGTCACTAGTCTCACCTGGGCAGTCAAGCTTGAGCACATCAGCGTAGAGAGAAGCCAGCTGAAAGTTGCAGACCTTTTGAGTTCCAGTGTGATGGTCATCACTCTCAGAATGGTGTTTTTATGATTCTTATGATGGAGTTAATAGCTCAAGGGGTTTTTATCCAATCTGTGGGCTATGGGCAGAAGTGTTTTCTCCACATGGCTAAGTGGGAGAACCCTGGCCAATGTAAAGTTTAGCATTGTTGTTACCGTGAAAAAGGGGGAAGATTTATAGCCTTGAGTCTATTATGTACCACAGTGTTAGCAGACTAGCTAAATTCAGTCCTGGTGGTTTTGGTGTAGATGTCTCCCATGAAAACTGGAAGGAGCAGTTCACACCCTCCCAGAACAGAAGTGGGGAATGGGATAATTGCCAGCTCCAAACAGGAATTTCCTTCCTTTAATTTGCCCCACAAGCTGAACACTGGCTGAGCATAGTCTTACGCATATGCTAATGGATGGTGCTTCATTTTGTAAGACATTTTATTAGAAAAGTTTATTTTTTACCCCTGGTTCTGTATCTCCTTTCCATTTGTGTTGATTTGGATA
>NW_009614527.1:0-27034 GCF_000690535.1 Cariama cristata | reverse complement strand
CTGAATGTGATAAGGGTTCATCAGTTTCACTGCACGGTACTAATAAGATAATGCTTTTAAGCCATTTGGTATTTTCACATGAAACATGTTCTTCCTGCTACAGATACTCAATAGAGTGATGGCTCTAATCATCCTCTCTGTCAATAACTGTCAGCTGTGATAGAGGCGGGGTTCTGGTTGGCCAGATAAACCTAGCAATGTGAAAGAGAGGATCTGCATGCTGAATAGTTGCCAAACTAGAGCAGGAGAAAAGACTAATTTAAACTTCCTATACCAGAGCTGAAGCAAGTCTAATGCTGTGATGTTTTCCTTTACTCCTCTTGATATTAAGTCTAAAATGATTAATCCAGGATAGTATCTTGCCACAATTTCTTCTGATTTCAATTCTGATTGAAATGAAATACTGGAAAGATTCAATAAACAAATGTTTCCTACTGACTGATCTAAGGACCAGAACTATCATTCAGCATTGTAAGTAATCCTTTTTGTCATCTAGATTAAAAGAAATCAGATGATATGTGGATTGAAGTGATTTCAATGTTTATAATTAAACATCAATTATGACTATATCCTATTAGAACCTCTTTAAAAGATTTTTAGTATAAGGTTCTATCCATGCTCAAGAAATGACAGAAGTACAGGAAACATTTTAAATCCTCACTGCTGCCACTGGGATCTGTCGACTTCAAAATCAGGAATGGTGTCTGCCCAAGTTTCTTAGGGAGCAATGGGAATAACTGGAAGAATTTGACTGGCTTTTAAAGAGTGAAGAATAACGAGAGCAGCATGTCTGCAGGGTGAAAAGAACCTTTCAGACATCTTTTAGAGATGTTTGTGATTGTTTTTCTGTGTCTGCCATGCTGGAAGTTGATGCCTTGTTTGTGGCTAGTATATTCAGGGATTTAGCCAGGCTGCCTGAAGTGTATGGGCTGAACGCACCCTGCCTCACAGAGGCATCTGTGAGCTAAAAGGGCTCTGCCCTGAGTCACAGGGCTCTTTGGCAGGAGGGGAACTCTTCTGTGGTTTATTTTCTCCTGCCCACTCCTTATAGATATGGCATCTGCTTATGCTAAAAAGTGAGAGTATGGCTTCCTAAGCAGATAGCAGTTTGTCTTCCTGCCCCTCGCTGGTGTCTCCTCGTGCAGGCATGAAGAGACCTCACTCAGTGGCACAGAGCAGTTTCTGTTGTCTCATCTCTTTTTGCTGACACCTGGTTACTTAATTTGAGTAGTTCTTTCCAGTGTATTTTGGGTCAATTTGCTCTCAGGTAGTTAGAGCCTGTAGCAACATTGCAGAGCCTGCTTCGGTCTCAGACACCCATCTCTGCATACCTTTTCTGACTGGATGGGGCACGAGAGACCTGGGTTCAAGCACCCCTTCTAAATCACCCACAGGAAGGATTTGAACCTAGATATCGTCTATCCTTGGTGCACATTATAACTGCTGCCCTAGTTGGCAGATGTCTGTCTGCTCTCTTACCGTTTGGTGCGATCCTGCAAGCCTACGCTGACGAGGCCCGGCAGAGGAGAGGAGGCCTGCAGGCCACCCTCCGCCGCCATCGCAGCACCCCAAGGGCTGTGGAGCTCACCGCTCCCTGAGGTTTGTGTGCAGAGTCAGCTGCACAAACGTCAACGTTGCAGGGCTTTTGGAGGTGGAAACTGAAGGAGCTAGAGAATTGTTATGCCCCTAGGGCTAGATAACAGCTGAACGGGAGCTTTGAGAATCTGCAGCGCATAAACGCTCAACTCTGGCAGCTAATTTGTCACATGGAAGGCCAAACTTTCTTGGGGATTGGTGTTGCTAGTGCACAGGTTGCAGCATACGCAAACCTGACCTTCCTCTCAAGCTGTGTGATTTTCTTCTTACGGTATGGAGAAACTGTAAACGGTGCTTATGTATGGCCTGTGAGTTTTTTCAGCTGAGAGAGATGCTGCTTTTCAGTTTTAGGCCTCAGGGCTGAGAAGCATATGCCCAACTTCAAGCAGGCGGGTAACAGTCTTGTCTTTGGTGGTACAATCTCTGTTTAAAGTTAAGCAGATGAAGTTCAAATCCTTACTGTAAGTTGAACTTACATTGCTGCTAGTACAAGATCACATCCAGTCTTTTTACAAAATGGAGCTTTGTCTGTTTAGAGCTGCAGAGCTAAATTAAAATCCTCGTTACAAATGTCAATTGTAAATGCAATTAGCAGTTTATGAAAAGGCTGGATATTTGTAACGTAAATTTTCAAGCAAGAAAAGGTGCAGTTTCCCCTTAAGGGAAATTTTTTTGCTCTTTTTCTTCTCGAGAAATTAAGGAGTGTCTGGGGGAGAGGAGTTGGGATGGCTTTAAATGTTTTTGTACTCCCTTCCAAAATAAGTTTATAGTTTCCCCATATACAATTTAATTAAGCCTTCGATTTGACCTTTGTATTGAGCAATAAAAGTTAACTGGGAAAGCTGTGGGTAGAATGAGAGCACAAACAAAGCATGCCCCACGTCACCCAGTGTGAGAACTGTTTCTGTAACCAAAACTAATGAGATCATCAGGACAAAAGCAACAGCCAAAGCATTTTCAATTATTACTAATATTTTTCTTCCTTGAGCCAGTTTATATTTTTCTTAATTACAGCTTTGAGCTGTGGCGTGATATTTAGCAGATGCCTTCGGCACTTGGCGTGCTGATCACTTGCACACTCCAGACTGGCAGGGGCACCTAATCTTTGAAGTCTAGAGCACACATTCATTTTTAACCATAAAGGTCAATCCTGCATTCCTCGCATCCCCCCAAACTCCCATTAAGTTTAATAGGAGTTTTGAGCATGTGAGGCATGCGGTATCAGGATCGCTCTCAGTCTTCTGGATATTACCAGTGAGGCATGTACAGAATTTCTAAACTTAACTAATTAATTGCACCATACAGTGATGGCAGAAGGCTGTCACAGAGCTTTTTAGTTGTTTCTTTCATTACAAGAAAGTTACAATGAAAGTTCAACAGATTTACTGGGAACATCATGTTTTACAGATACTTCCATGCTGTGTTTCAGGATATCATGTCAGCTGTGCTGCAGTGTGTACGAGGTATCTGGCAAACTAAACAAGCTTAAACATGTAACCACAAACATGTGCCTACGACTAGACTAAAAACAGATGTTTCCAGGAAATGTAAAAGATGTTTGGCATGTTTTAAGCTTATACTTTCAGCTTGTCTGCATTTGAATAAGTCCTGTATTAATATAAACAAAATGACAAAACCTTTTCTTGCAAATGACTGACTGATTAATGGGACTACTGCCGAATCACACAAGGTTTGTTAGGTTAGGTTATTTCTTCCCAAGGAAAAGATGGATTTTCTATCTTGACATTTGCCATGCCAGGAGCTGAAGCAGTTATACACGTGGGTTTACTTTTTAGCCCTCAGAACTAATACAATTTTATTGTGCCTCCTGAAAATCATGCAGGGTTTGCTATGGCAGCTGTCTATCAAAAGCCAAACAAATACAGTGACAGGTTTCCTTAGAGCAGTACAGCTGAGATAATGTCCTATTCTATCTATGGATATATTGCATTCAAATGTATCTAGGCAAAAAGATTGAGGGGAATGGGGGAAGCAATTGCCGTTTCATGTAAGTGTGGCTTCCAGGCACCTGACATCTGAAATTGTCTCACAGTTGTTCCTGACTTCTCCTCATGGCATTTTTTTCTTTGTTGTATTTGACTTTTTTATAACAGTAGTTCCTGAAAGTTCCAGCCAATGTTATTTCTTGAGGACAGTGGGTATGGTTCTTCTCAGCCTGAAGAATTTACATCCAGAATGCGCAAAATATGTAGGAAATAAAGTAGTTCTCTCGCTGGCCTACAGGGAGAAGTGATCTGGCAAAGATCACACAGAGTTTAATGCAGAATTAAAAACTGGACATAGATAACCCTACTTCCAATTTATGACTATCCCCCCCAAGGCCAACTTCTCTTCAGACACACACTCTTTAAAAAGAGAAACTGAACGGTCGCAGAACCCAAATGGAACACATCAGTTAACCCTCATCATCTCGTCCTCCCAGAGTCTTCTGGAGAGGCTGGCCTAAACCTAATGCAACTCAGTAGTTAAGGGAGGAGAGGGATCCTATTCAGTTTTAAATCCTGTAGTTCTTCCCTTTTCTGGTTAAAGATTTTTTTTCCTCCTAAGGCCAAGTTTCCTTAAGAAGGTGTGTGGGGAAAAGGCTTATATGGACACCGTATTCTCAGGCTGAAATAGAAAGGGGTAGAACAGTACATACAGGCTGCAGAGCTGTTAATTACTCCCTCCTCCTGGCTCCAAAAGGGATATATTACACCTGCCTTTGACTGACTAGTATTATATAGCAGACAATAACAGACTCCAGAATTTGGAGAATTGCATCATGAGTTATCACACTTTGGGAGTTCTCACATTCCCATTTCCACAGCATTCCTGTTTCCATTTGTCTGCTGCAGCTATAACTGGAAATAATTAGTGCTGGTCTTAATGTCAGGATAATACATTATTTGGAAATCGTTGGTACGTTTTATGGCGACAGCATTGTTTTGCAATTTCAGAGCTCTTTCCTTTGAATATGTAAAAGTAATTTCGGCTTTTGCTACCAGAGGTGATAAAAAGCTAATAACACTGCAGCATCTACTGTAATTTAAGAGCCTGTTCCACCAAGTTGCACCTAGCTTTAATTTTCTTATGAAGCTGTCAGCCAAAACCAAGCCTGTGATCGAAGTGAAATTTATCAGGCAACTGAGCTACAATGTGGAGAGTAAATGCAGGAACTAACCAGTTCACTTTAGACCCGCATTACGAGTATCATTACAACCACGATGAGGCATTCAAGACCAAGGCATTAATTTGCTGTCGTAGATGCTGACATTCTGTCTTTTCAAAGTACAGTGTTTGCATGAAAGTCTAGGAAGAAATGGACAGGTCTGACTTCATGTAATTAATGTGGGAAAGCAGAAATAAACAATCTCTCCTTCTTTTCTCCCCCCTACTCTCTCCCCAAATAGCTGGGTTGAAAGTTTTCCCTAGCAGCTCATGGTGTAAAACTGATGGAAACATGTTCAAAATCTCCACTTTGTTGTGGGCATGGTGCACTGATGAGCATTGATCCTCTGCCATCAGTGCTGTCAGAAACTGGGCTGCTATAATTAACATTTACAGGACTAGTCTGGCAAATATCTCTGTTTTTTTTTCTATTCAGAATTCCCTCACAGGGGTTGTACTGGTCTGGTGTGATGATCCGTAGCCTTAGATGTATGCAGGCACCATGGCTGTTGGTTAATCACAAGTATACTGCCTGAGGAGCAGAGGTCCCAAGGCACAAGCACGAGCACTTTAGTGTTTGCACTGGGCTACCAAGCAGAGTCTGCCAGTGGCCCCCTCTGCTCAGCTGTGAGAGTGAAGGGCAACAAGGGGTGCCTCTGAAAGGTGCTGGGGCAGCTCAAACACAGGCTTCTCCAAAACTAATACAGCTTCCTTCAATGTGAGATCAGCCTGTTCTACTGCCCTGCCCTTCCTGCCTTTTTTTTTTTGCTCCAGAAATCCTTTCTCTTTCTCTGGCAGCAGCAGCCTGGCTGGGGAGTCTTTGCATTTATCCTTCAGCTCAGTAGAGACAGTGCTGAGCACGATTCAGGCAGGAGATGAGGAGGATTTGGTGGCACTGGCAAATCTTTGCAGGGAAAGACTCCCCATCACACTTATCGTTTGCAATCACGGAGACAGGACTGAGCTCAAGTCAGGTCAAGAGAAGGACAAAAATGGGAAGAGGTTTCTGTTAAGGACATGAACGTGTTCCTCCCTTGGCAGGACAATGGAAAAACTCCACACAGATTTAAGTAGACCTTCCTGATACCATTCATTAGAGAGCAATAGCATGCAAGTATACCAATAAACAGTTACATCTTTCATAATCCTGATCAGTAGCAAACTGCAAATCATTTAGGCTAGGGAGGGGGAACTAACAACTGGGGTGCCAATATGACTTGAACTTGTCAGATAAGCTGGTAATAACCTAAAAAAGAAAAAATAATTGCATTGTTTTGCCCCTGTATCGTTACTGGCTAAGATTAAGGCGTGCCTTAATGCGTGACTCGCCACATGCATTTGAAAGGCATGCTCAGCCCTTACTATAGGGGAGGTTTCCTGTTCCTAAATTAGATGACAGTGACATTTTTGACTTTCCCTTTTATCCTAAGCTAGTCTCTCTAAGGAATAGTATTGATCCATATAAGTATTTATGAGAAGCTCAGTGCCGTCTGAGCGGCACATGCATTACTGGGTAGCAATCTGTGGTTAGATCTTTGAGGTGAAGATAATCCTAAACGCTCTAAACATCGAGGTCAAGTAATTTTCATTATGTGCTTTGTTTATGTTGTCAAGATGTGACTTTAACAGCAGTTAACGTGGATGAAAGTTCAGCTAAGGAAGTGGACTCAATCCCCCGGACTAATGGAGCTGTTCCCTGCACTCACAGTAACCACAGGGCCTAGAGGGACTCTGAGCCATCTTCACTGACCCCGACAGACCTCGTCCGCGGCAAGTCCCGAAAGGCTGTTCACGAAGGCTGCTTTGGCAGTCAGCTGCCTTCGCTAAGTACCCCTTTTGGCAGGATGCGAGGGTTCACACTGGGAGCCTGGATAAGGGAACAGCGCAGTAGCTACTACAGCAGCTGTATCACCATCGTGATGCAGAGATAAATAAACAGTGTAGAATAATACTTATATGCCAGTGTCCGAAGGCCATCATATGCGTTAGCCTGAGGTTAGCTGAAGCCTTCAAAGATTTTAACCACTCCATTTCTGGAAAGGAGAGAGGGACTGATGATGGGAAGAAAGTTTAGCAATGGAGAAAGCTTTTAATTGGGAACCATAAAGCCTTTAAAATGTAGAAGGTAAATACCAGAACAAACCAAAGTTGTGGGGCTGGTTTGGTTGGTTTTATGAAGTAATACTCTGGGGGCTTCATTCATGGGTAGTGAACATCTGGGGTTTGCTTTGCTGAGACTGGAGTCTCATTTCTGTACTAGTCTTCATACCGGCACCTTTTTATTTAGCATGCTCACTATTTTTTTGCCTTTTGAATGTCAGTAGTAGACTGAACATAACTGACTCTGAGAACAAGATTTGAGAGGAAAAACTCATTTAACTCCGAGTCTCTCAGCCAAAACCCTGGAGTGAGTAAGCAACAGGAACTCTGAGAAAACTGGAATAAAACATGAAATCTTTACCCTGCTGAAATTTTTGCCTTAAAAACTAAATATAGGATTGAAAAAGATCTTGAACTGAATTAGGACTGAGGCTATTTTTATTTATTTTTAAGAAGAGAGAAAACAGAACATTTTAAATAAAATGCCAGTTTTGCACAATTAAATCCCAAATTAGAATTGGCCATGAATAGCATCAGAAGATACTCTGCTGTAAAGCCAGAGAGAGAATTCAGAATGTAGTCCATCGCATGGAAAGGATAAAGGCAGAATTTTCTAATGTATTATTTAACGCTTGTTATGTAGTGCATTAAGCAGTCACTGAGAGGAAAGCTTTTAAAAACCAACAGCCTCTCTGATAACAGTAAATCTTACCTTAGATTTTTGGTTAAGTCAATATTAAGAAAATAAACGAATTAATACATTTCAGTCTGCCTGATTTATAGATGCCAATCAAGTTACAATGCTGGACATGGCCAACTGAAAGAGGGGAATAGATTTACCTGAGTGAGGTCTTAATTTAATCAGCTGGCCCCAGAGAGCTGAAGTCAGCAGGCTGGCATGATATAAGAGGCAGCAGAGAAATAGTGCCTTTACCGCAGTCGAAAAGGAGAATGACAGTGATGGAAAGGAGTCTAGGCAGTGTCAGAACACACCTATTTCCATGATTTATTCTTAATTTGCTTTAATGACAGTCTGAAGGTTGTCCATTTTTCTTTAAGTGCCCTCAGAATACTGATATTTTCTAAACATTCAGAGCATGCTTTTTCTCCCCCTCCTTTCTGTTAGCTCCATTGCAAGCTGGAATTGAAGAGGAGCTATGTCCGCATGCTGCCATAATGAATTTAGAGCGCAGTGTCATACTACCCTTTTCCCACTGTACACCTTGCCAGCCAGTGTCCCTTCTCTGCAGTCACCCTTGAGTCAGGTCTAGGAATCACACGTTCCTCTGGGATTAATGTTGATATTATGATAAAAAGAAGGAATTCATTGCCTTTCTTTTACAGTTTATACTGACAAAAGAACAATGCGTGCTTTCCCAATACAATAGCTCATTTTTATTATCAAGTGAGTTTATCGATGGTTGTTCAGAACTACTGACGTGCAGACAATGATCTCAGATTGCATTTACACTTCTGGAATACTTTCCATCTTTCCTGTTTCTGCCAGGAACCTGCTTCTGTGATTCGAATTTTTGATTTTAAGATCGGACTGTTGTTTAACCCGCATTAAAAATCTATGCCTTTTGCTTTCTTGTGTATGTGCACTGCATTCACTAGTATCACAAATCCTTTAAGCTTGGACCTGAACAATTATTGTTAATTTATATATTCTCCCAGGTAGGAATTTGTTTTTTGCCAGACACTCGAGTATGCTTTTACAGACTGACTGTGAAATCATCATCCCATCATCAGATGAAATCGTGATTTCCACACACCCCCCACCCCCAATGCCAATGAGAGGGTTCAAGGGCAATACGATCTCAGTAATACCTGCAAATAGCTTGGGAATGTCAAGATAACTGGAGACCCCTTATCAGTCATTTTCTCATTTAAAAAAAAAAATCCATGTTTTTCCAATAAAGGACTTTCTTATGAATCTAGTCCTTTATATAAAGGATGCCTGGAATTGCCCTAAAATGCATCTGGAGGGAGAAAAAAGCCCCAGGGATATTGTTCCATACTTTAAAACAAAAAATCCTTGTAGTCACCAGGAAAAACAATGAAACAAAACTTGAAGCATTTTCTCTTTGTAGCCATTTTTTTGCCCATGTTGATGAACAAGGTATATGAGACACCTATGTATTGCCTCCCGTCAGCAATCCTTCTTGCCAGGTTGTCTTACCATGTCAAGGGTCGCATGTTGCTTTAAAGTTAAGGGTAGTGGCAAAGCAGAAAGAAGCCGGGAAGCTGACTATTACATTAAGTCAATACGCTCCTCAGGCTCCTCCTGCAGCAGCTCAGCAACTCACTGAGTGTTGCACTGAGGCACATTACAAAACCACTCAATCCTAACATCATGTTTTAAAGCATGAGCCAGCTCCCATCCCAGGTGAAACTGAAGATACTTTTTGTGAGAGCAAACCAGGTTCTGAGACGAGCCACTGCAACGCAGAATACGTATTATGCTGCTCAGGCTGTGTCATACGAGTAGACAAGTAGAGCAGGCCAGTCAGAGAAGACTTGTTGAGCAAAACGGTGGGTGCTGAGGACCCCGTGGCCATGCTGGCTCCCAACTAAAACATTACTAGAAGTGCCCTATCACTCTCTATACAAAGGTCTGTTATTCAGACTAGCATACAACATGTTCTCACAACAGCCAGAATTTAAAGGCATGATTTAAAAGATGTGTGATTAATCTTACATTTACTTTCATGTTTTCAGATATTCTCAAGGACAAGAAAACCCACCCAGAACACAGAAACGAACCAAAACCAACTGTGAAAAAGATTGACACCACAACAACCACAAGCACTGTCAAGTCATCCTCTAAACACAGCGTAACTGGAAATGGGAGCAATCCAGCCCCGAGTTCCTCACTTGTTATTTTAACAGCACTAGCAGTTCTGTGGCACTGTCCACTGTAGCTGTATGGCCTTGCAGCCACTGCGCAAGCGTTTCTGTTCACTGTCACTTATACCTACAGCCTTACCCAACAGAAAACCAATTTAAATGGCTCTCTAGTTTATGTGATATGTTAGAACAAATATTAAATGATATGCTGGAGTTGGCAGATACCAAGTGTCATCACTTACAATGTCTGAGGTAGCATGTAACAAAGCCCACCCAAGATACAGAGGGAATGATGACAAGGGTCTGAGTAGCTTAAGTTATGGGGTAGAAATAATTGAAAACACAGAAATTGTGTAAGTGTGTGTTATTGTTTTTCTCAGTTTCGTTTGCTGGAATCTGACTGGCTGGTTTTGTTTAATTTTTCTGATAAATTATATGAATGGTCAGTCTTCAAATTCAAGCCCATACATACTTTCTTTTTCTAGTGAACAGCTAACTGTTGTAAACCATGTTAAAGTGAAGTACTCTCTACCAGCTTGATGAAATTCCTAAGTGGTCAAGAAGATCAAAGCATGCTTGAAACTTCTTTTTGCTCTTACTGTTTGGATTGTAGGAAGCAACACAAAAGCATATGGTGTGTCTAATATATCGGTAGAGTTGCCTTAACTATGGAAAAATTTGGAACCACTTTGTTTACTGAGGGATATAGATAGTGAGTTTCCCTGCCCCACAAAATGTCATTACCAGATGCTTAAGCATATGCTCAAGGCTTATTGGATGAATGTCCAGCAACGGGAAACATAAATAAACATAATAATGTTTTATCCAGTTAAATGCAGCTCTGTACAGAGAAAAAAAAGATAATTCAGTTCAAACTTACTTTGTCTATGTGATGTTAAAGGCAAACCAACTTAAATTTTCCATATAGGTCCCAGAGATACAAATTATTGGGAACTCCCATTAGACACTAACTAGATTTTGTGCATTGTGGATCTCTGAAATCAACTCTGGTTCATAAACTGTGTATTATTTAATTACCTTTAATGTTTAAAATTTTGTATCATGGTAGGTGTAAATGTAAAACAATCTGAAATCTAGAACATTTTCTTGTTATGCCTCATCTTGATTGCTACCCTAGAAAATGTCAAAATGTGCATTATGTTACAAGGCTATTCATTTTAACCTATGATACACTGATGCGTTTTAACTTTTTGGATGAAAAAGTACTATAATAACTTCTAATGGGTTAAGAGTTAATGTGTGTTTTCCAACAACTGTTTACAGTGCCATTTAATATATATACACAAACACAACTGTATGAATACAGTGATTAATATGATAAATATATGAAACATTAGAATTGTTATATTTACATTTCATAACTATTACAACAATTTAATGGCCATTTTCATGTTGTAGACTATTATTATGTACAGTTTTACAAGACTTAATGTAAAACACTGGCCTTTGGTTTTTTGTAAAACATCTCTCTGATATTTAGAGTTACACAGCCACTGAGATAACTCAAAAGAAGAACCCTGTATCTTACTAATCAACTTCAGGCATTTTATTGGCTACTTTAGTATAAAAGAGAGCCTGACTCAAAGGTGCCATGTGCCAGTAGTACTACTGGATGTCATTATACAGAAAGTGGCAATAATACAGAACAAGCACACAGTAAGTGAACAAAGACTCACTGCACTTGTATGTTTTCAGATGGTACTAGTGAGCATGTCCAATTATGTTTGCCAAGGTGGGGCTTGAGTTTAATTTTTAATTTGGGCTCTTAGATCATATTTACAGACATAAAGGTTTAATCAGAACCATCAACACCCACAGGTGCAAAGGCAGTGTCTCTGAAGTGGCAGCAGCTAAGCTTTCTACAAGATAATTCAATTTTAATGTTGAAACAAGGAGATAAAATGGAAAAGATACTTACACTAACATGAAATATTTTATATGTGAATTCTGTTTTTTCAAAATGGTAAGGATATTAATATCCCTAAGTCATGCTTTCCAATCATACCAGTGAAAATCAGTTTTCCCAAAAGTTCTAAAATGGCTGTCCTATGTTTTCCAGGGTTTGTGAGCTGCACCAGTCTATTGAACCATAATTAAAAATGCCACTTCTTGTATTCATTTTTAGAGCCCTTTGGACAAGTGCACTTTTACCTGAGGAGGTGTGCAACTCGAGTCATTTGTACAGTGAAAGGACACTGTAATTCCTTGCGGTCTTAAAGGGTCCGTTGTGATGGCTGCCATTAGACAGGTTGGTCTCTGTGCACACACAGAAATGTACATCAGGTGCTTACACTTGCCACCAGCTCCTGGGGTAATACCAATCACTGTGGCTTCACTGGAGCAATTCATATCTGTTGCTTGTGAACCTGACCCCTAATTTGGTATTCTCATACTTAAGATGCTCACAGACAAATGCATCCACATTTGCACACTTAAGTCTCCCTCACGATTCCCATGGATAGAGGTAGGGTTTCAGGGCTGGGTCTGATCCTACCAGATTTCAGCTGTGCAGCTTGAAGTTTTGAGTTCTCACCAGCAGAGAGGGAACTTGAATATCTGGACTTGCATGTCTTTTTGAGGTCTCTTCTGTAAAACGCTTTGTGCTTTTAGCTCAGAGCAGTGATCCTGCTAGCCTAATACTGAGCTGCAGCAGAGGAAGTTGCAGAAGCCCTGCAGTAGGCATGTATGGAATAACTTACCCAGGGGATTAACTGTTTTTGCTAAATGTCATAATCTTGCTAAACAAAAACCTCTGAAAAATCAAGTGTTTGAATTTTGGGTTTAGTTGGCAAATATTTGTATGATGTAGCATTCATTTCCCAAGCCAAACAAGACAACACTTTTAAAGTTTCTGTAACAAAACTAGAACAAGTTCAAACTGTGGGGTGAGATAGAACCAACTCCTTTCATTGGATTCAACCAGTATTTTAATGGACACAAATTGTTACAGAATGAGGGAACAGACTCGGAGGAGTCCACACCTATTAATACATTTCACACTAATATACTTTTACGCTGTAAGAAGAGTACTGGTCAAACTAGCACGAAATATGTTCATAGTGTGCATCAAAAATGGTGCAGCTTTAAAGGGCAATGCAGTATATTTTTACTGATGTTTTATGATTATTTTTTTTCCTTTAGGATCAGTTACATTTACATATTAAAAAATGAGTGTTTTCCATCAAACAACAAATCTATACCAGCAAAGGCAAAAACAACTGGTTGTGTCAGATAAAGGAAGTATTTCTTTTCAGATGAATAAGATACTTATTTTACAAAATCTTATTTTGTTATCCAGGACACTGTAATTACAATGTAATTACGAAGGTCTAAATTCAAAATACTTTTGAACTTGTCTATGTAATCTCAGTGTAAAATGAGGTACCAGTCTAAAAGCATTGCTGTAGCTTTGCCTAACAGTTATGAATTGTATTTAGTCACTGCTTTTTGAATGTTTATTGTTTTGCTATGATTTTCTTTTAATATTTTGCTGTGACAGCATTTGTGAATGCCAGCGTTGGAAAGTAACTGCTGTCATGCATTTATGAGTAAAACCAATCTATAATTTTCTCTTGATAGTGATGCAGGTTTCTTACCAAATAAGACAAAATGGCCACAGGCATACAGTCCATTCTTAAGTGTTTCGCTGCTATTTGGGCTCCACGTTACACCAGGTTCATGTAAGAGGTTTGTGTGTCACTAGGCCCCTTCCTGGCTATGAAAGTGTCAGGGAGAAGAGTGAACATGGGTGGACAAAAGCAGGTGTGGGTGCCATGTGCCAGTGCACAGCAATCTCCAGCTGTCTTTTCTCAGGCCCTGAGCCGAGTGTTCTCAGCTATTTTTCAAGTGGCTTTTACACCTCTCCAAATCAACGCATTGAGACTGGCCAGGCAAAGAGCGGCAGAGAATCTAGGGACCGCATTTTCAGGCAACTTCAGAGACACCTGCTATGAATTGCACTTTTTTTGGAATTTAGATGCTTTACAGAATCCAGCCTCTCATTTTCAACCTTGCACTTTTTTTCTGGCTTGTATATTGCCAGTGTTAGGCCCTGTCTTCCAGGGTGCCAGGTACTTTGTCACTGCATAAGGAATTGTGATTCTGATCTCTCTCACTCAGTAATGAACCTTTTGAGGTACAACAGTCTGTCAGAGCTTGATAAGGGCAACACAAATAATAATGTCCAGCCGCACTGACTTCAGAGGCTCTGTGTATGGGTATCTGGCTATGAGATTCACATCTCTTTGATCTCTTAAATCAGATCTGTATTTAATATATCCCTATTTCCTTTTGTTACCAAGACCGCAACGTGTATCATAATTTTAAATTTGACTCTCTAATCCTGTATGGGTCTTCTCAATATTGTCCTAATGGATGTTGTGTGCAGACTTCATTTTAATGTTAGATAAGCCTTTTTGCGCAGATTTACCGAGCCATTCTTATTCGATATTGCACATGATTAGGTTTAAGCAAGATCTGTTCAAGTGAAAGGAGCTGAAACACACATTAAAGTGAGATACTGAGCAGGACAAAAATCCAGAAAGTCCCTATGTTCCTGAATTGGACTCTTGACATTGAACAGATTTTAAGGTTTAGCTGCAATTAAGGTCAAAATTTCACAACTGGCATGGTGTCAAGGGGATTTCAGCCTTGTATTGAAATTTGGTAAGGAGTCTACCCATTTTTTAAGTGGGAATTAACTGATATACATGCTTTCCTCATGTGTCTGCACACGTGTAAATTTAGGTCTGTAGAAACAGGAGACATTCCCTAAAATATATCTTGCACATTGAGCATCACAGCATCATAAGTGCTTAATGTTACAACTAGCCAAAAGCACGAGACATTTATTTTCATTTATAGCGTTTCACTTCTCACAGTGCTTCTTGTAATGACATATGGCCTGTGTGTTAATGAAAAGTGAAACATCTTGCAGTCAATGTCATTATAGCTGTGACATGCGTTAGTCAAAAAGAACATGATAATGTCTTGTTCCCATTGCCTCAGAAGTCCAGAATTATTTCCAATGCTGAATTCTCTTCTGGTTTCCACTGTCACTCTCTAAATAACTACATTTGAATTGTATTAAATATTAAGCCATCAAAAAATAAATACTGGCCAAAAGATTGTAATAAATAGAGAGATAATAAACTCAAAAAGTATCCTGCATTTGAAATAGAGAATACTCCTAAGTAAGAAATCCCACCTGGACTAGAACAATTTTTCAAGTCCCTCTCCCTTCTCCAGATTCATCACCATCCCCTTCCACCCCCATACAGCACAATATGAAGCCTGCATGCAGGAGGCTGGAGCACTGAATTCAGGAAAGTAAATTAAAACTATTGCTGCTTAGTGATCTTCCCAAGTATCTTGCTTAAAGTGGGCCTCCTTTTGCTGTTTATGAGGAATGTGTTCAAACTGCATGTGCAATTGCTTAAGTTCTTATTCAGTAAATAGCCACAGTTGCTGCAGCTTTCAGAAAAGGCTGCAGGATACAGACCGTGAAGTAATATTTTTGTGTTGCTCCCATGTTATTGAGATCAAACTTAGTGCTTAAAATAGACTGGTTTAGACATTCCGGTTATTATCAACACTACAATGATTTCCCCCCATGAAAATCATGTAATACCCTTTCAAGAGAAGGGCACATAAAGGAGAGGCCACAGATGCTTTCATGAGGTGCATAAAGAACTTAATTAAATAGCCAGTAACAACCACGGTTTGTTGGTTTTTTTTTTTAATTTCTGTGCAGAATGTATCTATACTACCTTGCAAAATTATGCAGTTTGCACTTAATCAATTAATCTTTAGTAAATTACCCAGTACTTTGTAATTATAATATTTGCAGCTAATTTAGTGCCATTCTAAAAATCATTTGTTGCATAATATAAGCAATTATCATTTCTTCAAGTTTTTTTCATTTGCAGGGGGGTATATAAATTATCCTCAGTGGCCTTTCTGTACACCTAATTAGCACCTCTTTGAACTATTCTACAGGCTATGGACATTCCATTTGAAAAATAAATGCATCACTAGTTTTGTGAACTCCTTGCAAATGCACAGTTACAAAAATTACTTTTCAGGGGAATATGAAAAGATGCTTTGGTATGTCTTCTGGGTTTATGAGCTAGGTTAGGCTTTTAAGCTATTAGGCTATTACACCTTCAATAGGTACTGACATTTTTAATGCAGTTAAAATGGAAATAGTCAGATACCTCTTTCTCATAATTAAAGACAGTATCCCAGATTTATAGCCTGGTTTATTCAGTAATGAAAAAGGAAAGCATGAAGACATCAAGAATATAGATCCTAGTATAACTTTCACAGTTCTGTATATTCATATACAGTTAGAAAGTTTGACTAATCGGAGACTATCAAAAGCATTGCTACGCTGTAGTGTCAAAGATACTATGTTAAAGTTGTGGAAATTAAACCAGATTGCTTCAATCTCCTAAGTAAGCTTCTAGGTAAATAGTAATTTTCTATTTAAATGCACAGTATATTGAGGAAGATCATCTGATCTTTCTAAAAAGGAGATCTGAAAAAAACTTTCTAACAAGAACACCAATATCAAACATTTAAAACCTCCACACATATGAAATTGGGAAATCAAAACAGGACTTGAGACTTTTCTGTGGGTATGAAATACTGCAGCAGACCCTCAGCTCCTATAAATCAGTATTGCTCCTCTGATTTCAGTTTAACTATGTAAATTTACCCCAGCATAGTATCTAGCCCAAGAATGTGAATTCCTTCCCATCTTTTTGCAGGTGCAGAAAATCAAGAGTAACTGCAGTGATCACAAAATTTGCATAAGTTTTACATCACCTGGGCCACTGATCAGATAGTATCTTCATGCCTGAAAAGGAAATCTGTAACACATGGGATGCCAGAAGTCTTCTGGCATTTTCCCTTTCTAGGGGAATGGCAGGGGCCTTTTCCACAAGCAGCTGGTATAATTTGGGGCTACAAGGAGATACTGATACTGTGAGTATCTCCTAGGGTAGAAAACCTTTCTCAGAGACGGTTTGCTGATACAGATCAGGCCTTGAGGCAGATCAAGCTTGATTTTTCTGTTTCATGTTAAAACGTAGGATCTAGGTCTTAAACTGGCCTCAGAAACTAATTGAGACTCGGTAGAGAGAACTGATCGTGGCTTTGACGTTTTCAGAGAAGCTTAGGCAGCAGAGAAGGCAACCAGCTGTATTCTGCTTCAGCTGAAGCTTGTGTATCTTTGCATTCGGTTTCAGATAAAATTACCTGTGAGTTTCCAGATTAGTGGTGATAAATTTGTGAGTTGCTGTATATTACTGATGTTGTTCTATGGAGAAGAAATGAAATTTCCTCCTAAGCTGAAACAAAAAGTTGGCTCTTTATTTTTATTTTGCATTATGCTGAATACTCAACTTGAAACCGAAACAGAATGCTGGGCGTCACAAAGACATAGATTCCCCTGAGTGGGGTTGTTCTTTGTGCATGTAGTGATAACGGTGTCAGAGTCTGTCTGCTTGTCATGAAAGAGGTTGCCCACCCTTTGGCTCTTTTTGGGGGCCTGAGAAACGCTACAGTTTATGGCTCAAAGATGACAAATCGTTTCTAGGCAAAAGTTGTAGACGAGTCCACAAAGCAGTGAAGAAAGCAATAAAACATTTGGTGGTGCTCTCACTGACAAATGAGAAAATGAATTTAACTGACGTATTTGAGCTTTTACATTTAGGGGTGAACGACACAGTTGAAACCTACTCCCAAAACACTGCAGTTGCGTATGGGAGCGGGCTAATGTAGCAGCAATACTATATAAAATGTTTATTGTATCCCATTTATTATATGGGGCAGTATTAGAATAAAAATGGAAGCCAGTACACTAAACCTTGCATAATACAACCACTTACTGTACTTTGATATCAGAACTAATACAGTATGAATGTTTACAGTACACTGGGGTAGAAATTCTAGTAAAATATGTGCTTTGTCATTTAGCTTTTTTAATAGTTTATGGCCTCCTAGTCTTTTTTAGTTCATTTTATTTTACAGGAATTAATAGGCTGCTTACATTTGTATTCTACATTAGTTGCATCATGGGTATTTTAAGTTCCAAAATAGATTGGTTTTGCCCTAAGCTGTATTCAAGCTCTAATAATTATTTCTATTTCCCAAGCACGTGTTTTATTTGCAGTATACCTGCTTATATTTTTATTGAATAAATTTGTCAATTTTCTTCAGTTTGTTTTCAGCATTGAATATGATAAAGGCAATTCAAAAAAGCAGTCTGAAAACAACGTCTTAAAAGAAGAACAAGGCTACTTTGAAAAGTTACACAGTGTGTTTTGTAAAGGACAGTGAACTATGAATGGGAATAAAAATAAATAATACACAGCAGGAAATCATTGTCATCTATTAGAATTTTTGTATTTTTTTCTGACTATTTTTCATCATCTTTGTTGTAAGTTACAAAGCTGATAAAATCTTAAATAAAAATATTTTAATCTGTTCAGATGGTGCTTTGAATAAAGGATGCAAACCTTGAGAACTGCTAAGGAACTCAATATTTTGGTCATAATCTGGCAAAGAAAGGTCTGTTTCTTCAGCACATAACTACTATCTTGCTCTTCTTTTCTTTCTTGCAATAAATACAGTGAGATGTACAAGTGCCTACCTGCTCTTCTGGGAGTTCTTAATGTTATTGAAGAGACGCAATACTTGCAGCAGTCTCCTGGGTAAATGCCAGCACACCTCCACACAACAGACAGGACTTTTTCATCAAACTTCCATTCCTACATAAACAATCGGATCTGAGTTCCCCATTGACTGAGGTCTTGCAATAACTGTGTGCCATATTAAAAGCCCTGCCCTTGGTTTTGATTAGGATCGCATTACTTTTCTGTCCTCGTATAGGCCAGTGTACTACAAAAAGGAAACTCCCTGCTGTTAGCTTAGTGTTTTCATCACTTGTCAGTTATGAATTTTGCAGTTTCTCTTCTTTTGAGGGGAAAAATCCTTAATTTGCTATTTTTCTGTCAGATGCTGATTATTATGGTTGTGCCTCTACCATTTCCTAAAGTGACACGGCAGAAAGACCTTTGCATTTGTTAAAGCTACTTTTCATGAGCTTCTCTCCACTGCTGTGTCAAAATAGCTAGGGGTTTTTTCTGCTTCGAAGTTGGTGGGAAAGACGTTAGCTGTTTTCTCTCTTTTACTTCCTGGTTTGGTAGTATTTAGGAGCTCCTCTTGGTAGTATTCCCAAATGGGCTGAATGAAAACTACAGGACAGATCACTGAACTACAATAGTACCGTGAACAAAATGCTCCTTTATTGTGTTTAAATGAGCGTGTACCTGCTATCTACCTACCTAGTTATTTCTTACTCATTTTGTTTTCTGATTGCATGATGATTTGAGTGTTGCCTCCTAAAGTATCCATGATTCAAGCTTTCCTCGATTCTTTCAAAATGCTTTTTATTTGAGGTCTGGGAATTATATATGGCTCTTCTCACCATCTATAGAGAGTGCTTTTTGCTAATATATTCATTTTTGACCCAGCTCCAAAAATAATAGCCAACAGCTCTTCTTTGCCGATGCTACAGGAATGCTTGTTCTCTGAAGTGCTCCCTCATAAAAGCCTTTTAAGTTTAAGGATTTCACATTCATCCTCTAATTAAGCAGGTGTCTAAATCTGGGAAGCTGCTTCATTCTGAAATCCAACCTGCCTCCACTTCAAAGGATGTTGTTTCTTTTCCCAAAGATGTTTTAAAAAGTGCTTCTTTGACAGTTCAAATTTGTAGGGTTATTTAAAGGCTTTGCTTCTCACCTGAATCAGTATTCATTTTCCAAAAATACACAGAATACATCAGATCTGATGAGATGCCTCAAGGATGTTCCTTAATAGTGGTGCTGGAGTTCGTACCTCTGACTGAAGATCTTTAGTTGCATTGTAACTAGTCCTTCTGCTAGCCTAATGACAGAAGTGGTTGCAACTGTGCATGATCCACTTAACGCTTCTCCCATCAGAAATCCAAACCTTTCCTCGTGTTTTGTCTTGGTTGGTTTTGGTTTTAAGCAATATGTCACTTTGGCTCTGAAACACGTCTAGAATTTGTCATACCCAAACCCTGGAAAAAAACTGGATTTAGCCTAGCTTGTCCCAGGGATTCCAATATGGTGCAGCTCCAAATACAACCACTGACTTACCAGAATGATGGCTTGCCTTATGATACTGTGTGAGGCAGCGTGACTTTAGCGTAGGAAGCCTTCCTACGCTTCAGCTTTACATCTGAAAATAAACAGTCTTTTTTTGGAAAGAACACTTGTGAAAGCATTATTAGCTCAGGAGCCCAACGTTAACTACCACCATCCTAAAAGAGCAAACTGAAAATACTCCTGCTTGTGTAAGAGAAAGACAGGTTTTATTTGCGTTTATTATGTCCTCAAGGAGATTCAGAGTTAACTTTAGAAAAGAGAAGGAATTCCAAAAGCAACAGAAACCCATGTCCTACACCTACAGGTTTATGTCCCACAACCACAGATTACTACTTTCCCATCTTGCATGTTCACAAGAAAACAACATATGGATTAAAGGAATTTGCCAGAGCAAGTGGGGGATTATACCAGATATATGAGTCCTATTCAGTCACAGTGGCTATTCAGTATTTACTTATGGACTTTTGGCTCCGCAGTCACTAGTCCAAGGTAACACCTAGAACTGAACCCCCACCACCCCACCCCGAGAAGTCAGCAAACTGATTCCTTACAGGGTTGCCTCCCATCATTCCACAGGCATTATTCTCTCTTATCCCCAGGGGGAAAAGGGTGCAGTGTGCCTCTCAGCCGTGGGGACCCCTGTTTTCCCCCAGGGTTCACAGTGGGTCCTGCAGCATGCTGCCATTCCCTTTTTCAAGGTAAACAGAGACGCTAGGGATGCTTCCCAGGTAGCTCACAGAGCATGCAGGAAGGGAGAAATTGTTTACGCTGATCTTCCTCCACCCAGGAGCAAAAAAGGATGAATTAGGCCTGAAACAACCCTTCAGTTTCAGAGCTATCCTTTCAAAAAAAGGCCTTTTTTCATATGACCTGTTATTTGTTGATTCAGGCAAGTGCTGGGGCAGCAGGAGTCTGCTCTCTTTATTGTATTGCACAAACTGTTATGGTGTCTGCCCTCCGTTTTCTCAGTCAGAAGTGAGCAGACTTTTCTAGCTGCAAAATCAATATTTTTCATTACAACATAACTCCGTTTGCAGAACTAGAAAGTATCCTAGTCCTGTTGGTCTAAAATGTGGATTTCCCCAGATCTTTCAGGAATTCGAAACTGCTAAGAGTGGCAGTGGTTTTGCTTTTCCCTGGAAAGCATCCATATTACCCACACAGCTGGTATGCACTGCTGTGTTTCTGTGATGCGTTCAGCTTGTGGTCACCACTTATCACTTGTCTTTCCTTTCTCAGTTCCACCTTAAATTGGGCGCAAAGTTCTTGAGACACATTTAGTGCATCAGTTTCTTCAGGGCATTTCTTTTAATTTAAGGAAAGGTACAGAGACTCCAATTAACCTCAGATTAAGAGACCCATAGTTCATCGTCTGTCTGGGAAAATGAACCTCAGGGAACGGTACTCTTACACTGCGAGTGCATGTCAGAACCACAATCAGAACTCACATTTTTGGCTCCTACTCTGGCATGTAATCTATTAGAACAGTGTGAACAAACAAGTTCATTAACCTCACAAAGCCTTATTTTTTTCTCCTTGGAAAGAAGAAATTATATTTACCATGGGTGAAATCTGAAAAAAATCTCAACACAAATTAAGAACATCATCATGTGCTAACTTACTACACAGTGGTAACTACCCTAACCTTTTCCTACAGGCAGAAGTGGAATTCTCAGAAGTAAGTGCACTGATAAATACTGACTTTCTAATGTTACTCACAAGATTATGTTCACACCCGCAGATATGCAAGTAACTAAGAGTGGCAGTTTATTTTGTTGAACAGAAAGTCCAAAGCACAAGACTGGTATTTGCACAGAGCAAAATGAGGTAATAGGAATATGATTCCTCCTGTTTGATGCTGCCTGCTAACTCCCGATCACTCATCCTTGAGCAAAGCAGAACCTAGGAATGTACTTCATTCCAAGGGAAAGATGTTGCAGCACAGGCAACAACAGCAAGATTCAAACCTATACTGACTGAAAAGCCTAGCTATCAGAGTGCCACCTGCTTTGTTCACGTAAGCAGCTACATCCAAAACTGAGATGCCCAAAACTATTTTACTAATACTGGAGTAAAAGGTGGCCCCAGGATTATACAGGGCACAGCTATAGGGTCATTCTCCCTTTGCCTTTCTCCCACGCTGGCAGCCAGCAGCCATCTCCAGCCCTCCTGTTGGTGCTCAGCTCTGCCCTAGAAATGAAGCTTGTCCTGCAAATGGACAGAGCAGGAGAAGTCTTGCGCTATTACCTATTTCTCTTTCCATATATAGACACCTAGCTGTGCAGAAACACCTGTATGTATCAGCAAGTTTCTTCAGGTCCTTAAAGGTTTTATGAGAAAAGCTGGTTCACCTAACAGACTCCAAAGGGATGGTTCACACAGCAAATTCAAAAGGGAAGAACTTACTTCCTTGCCACTAAAAAAATTGGGATCTGTCTCCCAGTGAAAGAGCTTAAGACACACCTCAGACTCCCACTGCATAGGTAGCTCCTCGGTATACATTTCTGGGCACAGCTCTTGCTCCTTCAACAGCAGAGGGCTGTGGATTCTCACAGAGCATAAGACAAGAGCCAGCAGTGCTCTCTCTTGCCATGTTATGTTTTGTTCTCCTGAAAAAGGACCCAGAAATAACTTGTGGCCATGATTTGCTAAAAGAGCAAACCACTGTGGAACATTTCATACCAGCCAGCTGCAATGGACACTCACCTGTGGGTACCAAAGCTTGTAGTCCCCAACATATCTAGGACTTGCTCTAGGGAAAAAAAGAACAGTTCTGCTAGCATTTCTGGGAAGCCAGACTGGGACATGAGGCTGCACAAAACTTAACAGTGGCTGAGTTACAGACTCTGAATTAGATATGAGAGGGCTTAATTCATTGCTTATTGAGAATAAAGCAAGGCAGTGATTTGGCAGTGATTTAATAAATGACTTTAAGGTGCTTCACTTTAATGATGGTGTAAGACGGTACTTTGTGTCGTCACGCGAGGAAAGGTCAGTGAACTGTCAGTCCTCATTACCTGGGCAAATGTTCTTTCAAGAACTCCCAAACGACTTCACGGTACATGGAAATGAGTACATGTCTGTAATGGTTATCTTCAAAAATCAATAAGCATAAAGTTTAGAAAGAAGGCAAATCAGTAAATGGAAGGAATCGTAATTAAAGAGATGTGAAAAAATGAAAAGCTAAAAAAAAACACCAAACCACAACACATTACTCAGAGTTATCACCTTGTCCCATGACAGAAGAGTAGACTGGTGGCCCATCTCAGTCTAAAATATCTTTCTTTTCTATCCCAGAAAATGAAATAGAAAAGATGAAGGATATGAGAAAAGTACAAAATAAACACAAACCCATAAAGGAGAATAATGGAATCAGTCATGCATTGGGTACATTTCATCTACCTCTGGGATTTAACTTTATGCTCTGAATTTGCTGTGACAATGGATCTGGGGGCCCCCAAATAAATATACATCCTTGTACCACTCTGTGCAGTGCACATTCCATTCAGAATTCACCTTCTCCTGAGCCATTGCAAGACTCCAACCTTGTTTTGATACCTCTTTTGCTTTGTAAACATTTCCATTTCCATTTATCATATTGAACTACCTAGCCATTTTGAATCATGCTCCTAGATCCAACCTGCCTTCCAGGAAATATTTTTTTTTAAATTCTTGTATTCAGAGGCAGAATAACAGCAGATACTCACTAATGTTTTGCATGCTATTTACTAATCATTGTATCTTTATAATAGCCTCATTAAAATAATCACTCTAGATCTTTTTTCAGTTCTCTACTACAAGGAGTTTCCCTCCTGTCTCTTAATACTTAGCACCTGTCTTTGAACTCTGGTAGCTGCTCTACCTTTTCTTTTCCTTCCTAATGCGAGGTCTAGAAATGAAAAAAGCCATTCGGGAGGGAGAACACTACTGACTTCTGATGGCAGCCTTCATCCAGGCTCTTAAGCAGGGTCCTAGAGTGTATGCACAGCAAGTGTAAGGCAGGTGAAATACTCCTTCCACTAAGCAACAGAATAGAAGAGGTTGGGTTTTTTCCCCCTAGTTTCAAGCTGTCACTCAAATTCATGAACATCAAATTCCACATAATTTTTGCCCTGGCCTTAGCCTCTCTAACTATCTTGGAGAGGAGTACAGGGAAAAAAAATAAGAGCAGCAGATCACAGTAACAGAAGAAAGCAATCAAACTGCACAAAATCATCTTTATTCATTTGTTTGTCCTGAATGGGGAAAAAAATAGGTTTGGACTGAGTAAACTAAGCAGCAAGTTATAAAATGTCATTCATGGAGCAAAATGGAGGTTATAATCTGACACCAGAGAAGAGTCACAGTTACAGTACAAAAACATTCTCAGATTCTACTCCTGTTATTGCCACCTTATATTATTACATATGAAGGAAAATTCACAACCTGTCAGGAAAATTCACAATACTCAGAAAAATATGAATTGAATTCTCTGTCTATGTTATTGAAGGGTAAATATTTTCTCTTAAGACTACTGAGTATTGGGTTTGGTACTGTGTTAGGCTTCACCTTTTCTTTCCTACCTTCATTGCAATACAAATTATACAGAGGAACAAATTTATTATTCCACTCAGAGGGAGTTGAGAGTACACTTAACTCATCAGCTGAGGTGGAGGCTTCAGTTTTTCTTTAACCCATGTTTTATTGTATAAAGAACAGTTGAAAATGACTGTGCTTTCACCAAAGAGAGCCTATCCATGGGAAACTGAAAAGTGGTGCCTGTTGGAGCTTATGGCCTTTGTGGATGATGACTAATTGATCAATGAAAAAAACAGATTACACAGTCCTCCAGTTAATGAATATGTGTTTTTTTTCCTGTCTGCGACCTAATGAGAGAAGGATCCCCCCAAGAGTCATCCACTAAGGAAGAAATGAGCAGTATATATAGTATAATGATGTGAATTCAATACCCACCCAATTTATTTTAAAATACATCTGTGCACATCCTTTGAAGATATCCTCTGGTAGAAATTCCTTTGTAATCTGTCATGTTCCACTGGGGTTGGCAAACATCTGTGTGTGCAGCGGGGGAGAAGATGGGGGGATTTACTTTATCAGGTTTTCTTTAGTGAGGTTTAACCTTCCTTAGAGTATTTCAGCTTCTCTTCCTCTCTTAATGGCTTCCCTCAGACATCTCCCTTTTTAAGTAGCTCTACTATCTGCAAGCATCCACATTTGACTTCGATATTTAATTCAAGCAATTTATACTGAGGGTTATTCTAATGCCAGGTAGCTGGACCAGGGGCAGTTCCATATTAAGGCAGATGCATGTACACAAACCGTTTTAATCTCGCTTCTCATCTTTCTCCAGATGCACTAATGAACAGCCATTGGCAACAGGAAAACTAAGTATTATTGGTTTATCTTTTGCTCCTTCAGCAATAAACCCTCTTGTTTGCTACCAAAAGGCAGAGATAACCCCTGTAAATAGGTCAAAAACCCCAGCGACTGTTGAGTTGATTTATTCCCAGATAGGAATGAAATAATTTATTTGGAAGTAACTCATTGGACAGTTGCATCACGTGGTGTTTTCCTTCTAGAGAAGAAGATAGGAGATGATTAACACAGAGAAAGAAGATATCCAACCCAATGAGCAATGGCAAAAGGACTGGACAAAGTGAAGAACAAATACAGGGGAAAGTAAGGTTAGCTGAGGAAACAGGAGTGGAAAAGGATCGTGGAAAAGTGCCTAGTAAACTGTCTGATTTCCAGGACTAGGCTTGCTGAGCTCTTCTCACACAAAATCTCACAAAAACATTGATTAAGGCTGGAATAATTAAAAGGAACTTAAATAGAGCAGGTGTACAGACCCTAGTGACACTTAACAGGAATACAGTTTAAGTCTGCTTTATATAAAAAACACATCTAGAGAGTTTGGCCTACCTTGGAAGGGTCTCCTGTGGTCTTCTCACTTGAGTGACTGTCAACAGGAGAAGAAAAAAGTTGGTTTTACTGACAGTTTGGGGCTCAAATATAGATTAGGAAACACAGACTGGCTTTGTCCCACTCTCTAGAAAGGCTGCCTGTCTCTTAACGCACAGGTGCCCGGTTTGGACCTTACATGGAAACTTCCTTGCAAAGCTAGACCACTCTCATAGGTACTAAAGACAATACAACTGCAACTGAGAAGCAATTCAGTTAAAATGTGTGTACACAAAAGCCACCAGAAAAGCAAATATTGATGAAATTAAGAGAGACCACAGCAAAGGAGGAAAAATACACTTAATGTTAAAAAACAAAACAAAGCAAAACAGAAAAAAAGCAGGTAAGTTTTCCTTCCCACAGTACTGAAGAGATTTCCGGGCAAGTAATTTCCTTCTCCCCTGGAGTACTTCATGAAAGGTATGCTTTGATTTTCATAGTTTCTTGAAGTATTATGTCCTATAAATTAAAGGTATTTCAAAGAACAGGTGTGCGCCCCTTTCAAGATACCAGTGTTGTGTGTTTCAGGCCAGGCATTTCCACCTGCTTCCCATGGGTTTGGGAAGGGAATGCTTTCCCTCCAAAACCTGGACCCAGCCCACAGGTGGAGGAAGAGGCCATGGCGAGTGCTGTCGCTGTGTAGTGGCTGACCCCAAAGGACAGGGGCTGGGACTCGGGCCAGACACAGCGCAGGTATGTGGCCCCAGGGCCCTGGGCTCTCCCGCCCTCTCATGAGGAGCAGGGCAGGTGCCTCTGTGGGTCCCCACCTCAGGGGGCACGCTGGGCCGCAGAGGGCCACTTCTACAGGTACAACTCTTCTGCCCCAAAGCACACCCTGCGTGAGGCACCCGTGTCCGTGACAGGAAGGTGGCGGGAGACACAGTCCCCATGCGCCATCCTTGTGCGGTGAGGGAGGGGAAGGCCTCAGGGCTGCCAGGCACCTGGCGCTCATCCCCTCACCTGCAGCTGCTTCCCTGCTAACTCGTGCTCACCTGGGGCTCACTGGGTAAATGGCGGCTGCGCCCCTCACCGTTCTTCAGGCACAGGGCCTCTGTCGGTGCTCGCGGGAAGGAGGTGGAGGTGGGTGAGCAGGGAGGGCCTGGGGCCGGCTGGCAGCGATGCGGAGCAGGCGCCAGCGCGGG
>NW_009614526.1:19815-49784 GCF_000690535.1 Cariama cristata | reverse complement strand
CCGGCCCAGCCTTAAACGGTGACAAACTGATTTGAGATGCATGAGCTTGCACCACGTGCTTCCATTTGATCTCCCCATATAGAAGTTCCAGTAAGTCTCTTCATACTAACAATTATTTTCTGAATGAAATTGTATCCAGTGTCAATTGTATGTGCTGAGAACACTGTAGAAAGACATTTAGAAAGCTATGTACTCCTTGTTGTCAATATTTGTCGTAGGCCAGGCTGACCTTTTGGATCATAATCTTTGTATTTGTGGAGTGAAAAGAGATTGATTTTGTTGCTTTATTCTAATTACACTACAATGTAGCAGTACCACATGCTTTTGAAGGGTATTCAGGAACTGAAATGTCAATAACACAAACAACTTTCCATCTGCTCCCAATTTAATCTGAATGAGTTTGTGATTTTATAGAAGGAGGTTATTTCTGCCACTGGCAGTCGAAAGGTGGTAATCAGTTAATCAAAATGCATTGATTGCTCTAATTATTGCATCTTGAATAGGGTTGTTTTTATGAATCTTAGTCACCCACAACTTAGTTTCGGCATGTTTTTCTTTCTATCCGAGGCAAATCTACGGTTTGCAAAAACTTTGACTTCATGAAGAATAACTTCTTTGTTGAGGTTTAGGGCCAGACCCACCAGTGCGTGCTGACAACGTTATACCAGCCCAGTGATGTAAATTGGCTGGAAACAAACCAGTAAAATCAGTTTGAGCAACTTTGCACAGTTCCAAAGGTACTGAGTGAACCAGACAACCTGTCTCGGTTGCTGGTTGTATTCCTTATAGCACAGAATATCAGATGTAAAACATAAAGCTTTCAGTCCATATAGGAAAGAGGTTCATCTGCAGCTTTTGATGTCTCAACAGAACAAATCAACATTTTGTTATTGTTAGCTCACACTGCAGCAGTAATTCAGCTAGGGGAGAGTGAGCAGGAATCCATTTGTATTTGATCCTGGGCCCTAGAGTTTACAACCTGCACCTGTTCATTATGTTTTTATGTGAATGAAAAATGCTGCTTCATTTCTATATGTCCAAGTTAGATGCAAACTTAGGAGGCTAATAGTTTAAAAAAAAAAACAAAACAAAACAAAACACAAAATCCCTGAACTATCTCTCAGTGCTGAGGAAATGCAAAGTAGAAATTTCTTCCAGGAGGAGTAAGTACAAAATCAGTCAGGATGTAAACCCACAGGAAATTGATTCCAGGTTTAAGGTCTTGGAAATATTGACTGTACTGAATAAACAAATGAGCACTTGAAAATAAATTAATAAATGGTCATGTATTATTTCTGTGAATTGAAACCTAAGGTTAGGGACTAAATAGCTGATTTCTTTCAGATATTGATATTAAAGAAGCACCGCTTTATAGGAAAAGAGCACATTTGCATAGTAGTTTAATTATGTATATGAACATATTTGCCGACTTAAAGGTGTGTAAAAGACTAGTGGCCTTTGGATGAAACCTTTAGTGATGCTGATATTGGAACATGAATCTATTAGACTAACAAATATAAACCAGATCAATCGTGCCCTATCTGAAATAATTATTCAGAGTCCTAAAAGCAGATCAAAATGAGTGTGGAAACAAAGCAGGTAGTAGGTTATTGATGTGAGTAAAGCAGTACTGGATAGAAAACAAAAGGCTGACATTTAAAGTTATGCATTAAAACCCATCCTGAGGCCTCTTCCATATAAAACCAGTGTTGTCACAAGATTTACTGTTCACAAATCCATGTTGCTATTTATTGCATACTTTGCCAATTAAAAGGAACAAGCTATATTCCTTGTTGCTTGCAAAGGTAAATCTTTCCATCTGCCTAATCCTACAAACCTGCGCTAGCTCATGTGTTTTCTGATACAAACTCCTGTTTGTAAAATAACCCCTCTCTGTCCAAACCTGCAGGAAGCCAGGATGTTTTAGGGTAAGCAGTGGAATCAGCAAAGGCCCTTTATTAGACCTTTGCTGAAGCTGAGGCACTGGGGGAACTAAGCATCTTTCAACATCAAATCTCAAGGTGAGAACCCTCAAGCAAATGTCAACTGCCCTATGTTTCATTCCTCCTTTTATTAAATGGTGAGCTTTTGGGTAAGCAATGAAACACATTTTAATTCCCATGCCTAAACTTTTGAATGGCAGAGATTTTTAAAGAGCCACAGTTCATCAATACTTATCCCTAACAGTCTATACAGTCCTATAGCTTAAACCAGATCAAATTAGCAGTGGTAGCTTTGGAAAAAGAAAGTGGATGGTTACTGATGCTTCCCTGGCAGAGGCATTTGCCCCACCTCCTTTCTCACTTCATCAGTTTTGTCAGGAATATGCTATTGCCCATGGGATGCTTGGTAGAATTTAACGTTTACCTGCTGGTAAGAAAGCATCAGAGTGACCAGATTTTCTTCTATCATATGTATAGAACATAATACCAGCAGCACTGGACAGCTGCAAATTAACAGGCTTGCATTACAGCAAGGAAGATTCAGTTTAACCAAGACAATGATACATTGAAATACAAGCTGTGGAGGTTGTGGGTCTCCACAACGATGAGCCTTTGAAAGCAGCTTAACAAATTTCTGTCAGAAGTGACAGAAAAGAGTTGATCTTGTGCTGGGGAGATAAAGATATGTTAAAGGACCCTTCACAAAACATCCCTCCCAGCCCTGAAGATCCATGATTCTAGGCTAAAGCAAAGTAGAAGTGATGTATGCTGGGCTTGCCTGTTGACCTACCTGCCCCAGAAACTCACTGCTGAGTAAATACACTCAGTGACAAACTGTAGTAGCAGATGTCCACATGTCACAGGACACACAAAATCAACTTCTGTTGTTTTCACTGTACAGAAACAAGTCAAAACTATGTTGTTGGTTTTTTTTCTGGTGATCCAAAGCCAGCAATGTGACCCTGCTGCCTCCTGCCCCTGCTCCAGAAGTCGGTGGTGGAGCCTGGTCCTCTCTCAACCTGGTGTTGGACACCAGCCAGTGTCTCACCCTCCCTTTGAGCAGTGTAACTCAGTCTAAATTCTCTTTGTGTGATCTACGGTAAAAATGAAGGGAGAGGTTTCCTCAGTAATTTTATATTAGGATACCAATGTTTTCTGTATCTGCAGATACAGTTTTGATTTTTTTTTTAATGTTGCTTTTTACAGGATTCTCAAACATCTGCTCTTTTACTTTTGAAATTTATTAGCAAGCTGTAAAAATAAAGGAGAAGGGGAAGTAATCTCAGATACCCTTGGTGAGTGATGCACAGCTTAGAGCACAGGTTTCAAAATGAAGGTTTAATGAGTTCTGGCCCTGACTTAGAGTGGTCTCAGAGATAGCACGTATTTACCAGTAACCAGTTACAGAGGTATTAAATGTAATGCTTCTAAAAGGATTCTTGAAAGGTGGCTACACACCTATTCAGGTATCTTGTTTATGTGATATCTGTTGGCTGATTTTAAAATAAGTGCCAATAAGGCACAAGGCAAATTGGTCCTCAGACTAGATTTTCTGCCAAAATTGGACAGAGGTAGGGGAGAAAAAGCATCTTGTGCTTTGGCTGCAGCCATGCATATGGTTCCCATACTTTCCCAGTGCTGTTATGACTGTTATGCTAGGGTGTATAAAACTCCTCTCTGGTACCTCTATTGCTTAACAAGTTGACCTTGAAGCAAGGCATGACTTTTGTCCTTGTCTCCTCCTCTTTCAATCTCTGCATCAGCCTCGCAGCTTTTTCATTCTTCTGTTCTGTTTATTAAGCTTTAAAGCTAATATACTAGCCTGAATTTACCTGCATATGCTTGTTGTTTTGTGCAGCCTTGGTGATGCACGAGAGCTGTAAACTCAGACCAGCTAGGGTAAGGCAGTTTTATAGCCTCTGAGTATTGCCAGAGACAGACAAAGCAGCTGGAGTGCATCAGTGAATACAGCCCACCATTTTACATTCTGATCTGTTGGTAGTTCTCCTAAGTGCACTGACAAATACTGGTTAAAATAATTTATAATTAGTTGATCTTCCTTCACCTATAAGCCTGCGCTAGAGAATCCTGTCTCTCCTGAAGAAAAGTTTTGTTCTGAAGGCCTAAAATTGAACTTTGCTTTTAGCAAAACTGACCTGAGAGGGTTTGTGTGGGGAGACAGCAATTAATTATTTGGAAAGAGCAGTTCCTCCCTCCTGTGTTTTTTTTTCATCTAGCTGGTTCACAGTTCATTGTCTCTTTATCTTTTTTTTTAAAGTACCAACCATAAGTCATCGTTATCTTCTTCCCCCTGCCCACACAGCAAATGAGAATGCTTCTGGTTCAGCCTGTTTCCTAGCAGAAGCATAATTGAGTGCCATACAAACAGCACTGCACTTAATAGTTTCAGCAGAATAGTCAGGCATTTGAAGGACTTGCTGAGAGGGTTTGCTTCAAAGGAGAACTGAATTCTCCTCCCATCCCTTCCAGATGCGGTTTCCAGTGGTCATTGTGGGACATCTCATTGGGATGCTCAGGCTTCAGCTGGTTAGCTTATCTAAGATAGCATAGCCTGTCTATGGATAAAGAGGAGCTACATCTCTGGGACAGTAAGTGCGGTATCACAAGCACTAACTTACTTGAAAGATGAGCTTGATCCTTGGCTCCCACCATGCTGACAGGTTTGGATATCATCCTGCACCTCCTGATTCCTTGAGGTATTACTGGGACTTGTTCCTTGCTTCCCTGCAAGCAAGAGAGTCTGTAGCCTGGATGAGAGCATGCCCAACCTTCCTGAGGAAAAAAGTGGCCTGGAACTAATGTGTGAGCTTTGTTTAGGAGAGTTATCTCCCTAAGGAGTTTCACATGATGAAATTGGTGACCTCTGCAGCTTCCCTATCCTCATTTCAGTAGAGTTGCTGTACCGATAACTTTTTAAATAATGCTCTGTATGAGCTAGCCTGTCTCTTAAGTCCCATCTGCTTTGCCTTTCACCTATAGCACTTAATCTTTTGTAGATGACACTGGCTTTTAACAGAACCTATTTTTTTCCAGCACAGTCTTTGCAGTGTCACTTTTAGAGTCAGTGTTAGAAATGAAATGGAAAGCAATGTTTCCTCTATTTCAGAGGCATACCATGAGCTATGCTTACAAGTGGTAAAATATAAATGTATCTTAAAGTGAAACACCTTGCACGGACTTATTTCTTTGGATAGAGCCAAAAGCTAGCCATTAGGGACTCGAGCATTTTAAAGTTTCAGACTTCTTCAAATGTTTCTGTCTAATGTCCTCGGCCAAGTCAGGTGCTGAGCTTATATGTAAGTAGGAACAACAAATCATTACAATTCTGCTAGACAAGGACTGAAGAAAGCTAAGGATTATTGAAACTTTTTTGTTTGAGAAAAGGGTATTATAATCTAAACTTTAAATTGGAAAGCAGATGGTAGATTTCTTTATAAACAAGCAAATGTCAGCCAAAATATTAAAGGCTATTCCAGGGTTCTAGGGGTTTATGACAAGTTTTTTCAAGATTTCCAGAAATATGCAGATAGAGGAGACTAAGAGCTTATCAAGGCTGATCTTAAATTCTGGTAGGATTTATTTGTGCTTGTGTCATTCAGTTTTTGTGTATTAGACTGTTCAATATGCTATTAGAATTAACATTCGTCAGGTTTCTGAAATGCACCGAACTCGCAGTAGGTTGTGTTTTGTTATTACACTGCAGAAAGGAAACATCCCATTGTTACATTTAAACTGAATTGCTACAAAACCTCAACAAGTCAATTGACTCCATCTTGTATATATGCTTGAGAGAACAGGCGAGTGTATACCAGTTTCCCCCCAGTTGATAGTCAATAGTCCTGCTGCTGTAACATTAATAAGCTCAAAGGCTGCTAATGATTTCTGTCTTTTTTTTTTTACCCTGCGAAAGAAATTGGAAGGAGCCGCTTGACTCCACAGATGTGAGTCCTGAAGTGGGGTCCATTTTTTTTTCCTGATTTCTAATATTCATAGTTTCAAGCTATGCGCATCTGGGAGACTTGAAGGAAGGTTCCTTGATTTTACGTTTCCCTGTACAACCCAAAGTTAGGCCATTAACCCTGGGAGGGAGGTAATGGGGAATCTGTGCTGCTCTATCCTTTGTTGAAAGTTTATAAAGGAGTTCAGAAGTGCAGGACCTGTGTAGAGTAAGAGTGATGCTGTTATGGATGCCCAGCCTCCTCGGTGGCAAGGCACAAGTAGGAGAGCAGCGCCATCCTTCAGCTAGCTGTTATGTGCTCCCAGTTTAAGAGGGCTCATTCAGATAATGGAAACTAGTGGTTAATGGCAGGGTTGGAGAGGAGCAGTTGGACACCAGTTACCACCTTGTCCTACAGACAGGTCTCCCAGGTGAATGATCTCCAGTGGGAGGGAGTGCTTCAGGCCAGGTGCCTGGAGACAAAAGCTGATTTTACCTCAGCTCCTGACTCTAGCTGGGGACCTAGTCAAGTAATTGCTGGGCAATGGTACACAGATAGTTTAGTAATAACTGGGATAGATGGATCTCCCTTCACCTATTTTCAACCCAAATAACTGTGTCTGAGAAGGCTAGGCTTGACTGTGTGTACACCAAGTAGTAATTATCTTGTTGAAAAGATTGTCTCCCTTGTCCACCCATCCAAATGAGGTCCTGGAAATCTTACATTGACCTGGAAGATCCCATTTTGAACAGGCTAGCTCTGGTGATAACTGCTAGTCATCTTTGACTACTGACAAGCCTGTAAAGCAGCTGGGTTAAAAATGAATAGGCCCTTGCTAGTTCTGTACCTGAGACCAGTGCTGATGGCAGTGCTGGAAGCTGGAGCAAGATGCACTGCTGCTCTTGTTACACTCCAAGCCCTACTCATACTGCTTTCCACTGTATGCTTTGTATGTGCTTTGTAAAACTCTGCTTTCATTGAGCTCAGTTGTAGCAACGAAGAAAAATGATGAGATAATAAAAAACAACCCAAAACTTTGTTCCTTTTTCTCCCCTCTGGGCTCAACAGGTTCCTCCTTCAGGCTTGCTCAGCCTAAAATGAAGCTTACAACTCTGCTTCCATGCAACCATTTCCACCCCTTGATATACAGGTGTGATGCGAGGTTAGGTCTTGGCAAAGCCACAGAACCTACCAGACCATACCAATGTTTTACCAAGGTGAAACAGGCTAGCAACTACTGGTACCTTGCAGCAGTTGGAGGGTCTGTTTTGGCTGTTGAATTGCTCTCTAAATACAGTAAAAAAACACTCACCAATTTTTACCAGAAGATTGAGTGAGAATGTAAAATCTTGGCAGTTCATAAAGATTTAATTAAACATGCTTAGTTGTCTTCCACTATGTATTAACACAGTGAACTCCAAGTCTGAGTCCTCCCAGTAGAAGCTTTGAGGATTCTACATTTGCATCTCTTTATGTCACTGTTTGCCTGCAGATCAGCCTAGGTCAGTAATGGTATGTGATGAGCTGAATAAAAATGATAAAATCTTGCCAGGAGAACTTGAACAACTCTTTATTTCTTCCAATGATCTCTAAAGCTGCTTCTCAATTGTATTTTTCTGTTGTTGGAAAAATGTAATTATGATAATCCAAGAAAGGAGGAATAATTCTTAGTTCTTTTTATAACTTCTCCATATATGCTGCTAGCCACATCCTTTGTCAAAGCATTGCCAGAAACAATATTGCCCCTATTTCTGTTGCTGCAAGATACTCAAGCATGTTTTCTAATACTGCTGGAATGTCCAGTTTGTCCAAAGATACTGATCCTTGCCAAAAAGGCTGGGCCTTTCTTGGTAGGTGGTCTTGTTGCACATTTAGTAGGGTAAGATGATATTTTTCTTGGCTTCTGACCCTAGTCCAGTTCTGTAGATTTATAAAGTCTTATAAAAGCAGACTTAAAAGTATTTAATGTTTCTAGCTGTCTGGGTTTGCCCCTAATTACATTTTTTATTCCCTGCAGAAACGGAGATACTTTCTTGTATTGACTTTCCCATGTTGCTATTGTATTCCCAGTGGCTTTCACAGAAATAGTCTTCCTAGAGCAGTATTAAGTAGTAGTGATTATCTGATAGTGTAATGTTGTATTTTGGGAATATCAACTCCCACAGTCTCATCAAAAGATGATGGGCCTCATTATCCTAGGGAAAGCGTGAAGTAAGGAAGGAATGGCAGGTATTGCAGCGATGAGGACACCAGCATCACTGCTGTGACTGTACTGGCACATGCACCTCCAGCCCTTTGGATGTATTGTTTCTTTTAGGGGAATATCTGAAGGTTATGGTAAATACTGAAATTTCATTCATTTGTAATAGTTTAACTATATAATATTGTAGTTAATACTAAAATGATGTTAGAATTAATGGTTATAGTTATTATATTAGTGTTATAGTCATGGTTGTGTGATGTTTGTAAAGCTGCGGCTTCTTCCCTTGCCACAGTACCCCGTCTGTGCAGTAATTCCTGAAAGTGCCTTGGGAGGTCTGGATGAAAACTCAGTCGCTAATGTGTAGCCAGATTCAGGTAGCAGAAAACTGCTAGACTACCTAGAAAGATCAATTTATTTCAATGGATTAATTAGTCCACTTTTCTAAATAGAGAACAGAGGAGGGATTTAGATGCCCAATCATAGATACCTAATGCTATTTTAGGTGCGCTAGGCTAGCTGCCTGGCTTCCAGCTGTGGCTCTGGAAAGACTCACATCTCCCATAGCTCCTGTCTGGTATCTGCCAGTCCTTTACAGACTTCCTGGATACCCTGGGGCATCTAAAATGGCACGGGGCATCTCTATTTATACACCTGAATCACCCCTTAAGACTGCTAAGGAATTAATTGTTTGAACTGGAATTAAAGTCTGAAGTCCTAATTATACTGCATAGTCATTTAGCATTCAGAGTTGGGTTTCCTTCTGCTCTGTGTCAGGAGAGGAGAGGAAAGGTTGGCGTTCACCTCCTCCTCCTATTATTCAGCATGTTATGTGCTCAGTGGTTGCCGCCCTCCAACCTAGTTTCCAAAGGCACAGTATTCTTCAGGATGCAAATATAATGCAAAAATAGGAAATACTACATGCTGTGCAATGGAGTTTTTGTGGTAGCACAAAAGTACTAACGCATGTGAAATATGCTGTCACTGATGTTTTTACCTTGTTTCTGGTGAGGCCAAACTTATGATCTCCTGGGAATTTCCAGATGAGGATGCTGGTGGGATATGTAGAGAAGGGGTTACTTCCCCCCCTTTTTCTTCCTATCGTTTCTCTTCTTAAGGTAGTGAGAATGAAAAGAATAGGCAGCCTTTATTCAAAATATGGACTTTGAGATGTTTCACAGGCAAACGATGACAAATGAACATGTAGCAAGATCTAATAGTTAGAATTGAGAGAGATTCCTTCTGCCTTTAAAAGGAAAGGAAACTAAAAATGCATTTAAAAAATCATATGCAATTAGATCCATTAGAAGGTTTTATTTTGACTTTGGTCTTTTGAGCAAAAGCTTGAAATCCTTTGTATCAGCCTATTTCCACAGAAAGAAAGAACCTGTGTTTAATATGTGTAAATGAAACAACCTTCCCTGCTGTGATTCTACAGTCATGATGGTTGTTTGTGCACAGGTAACATGAGGGGAAATTTGTACCAGCTTCCCATCTCTCTGATCCTCAGCAGCCTTTTCTCTCAAATCCTCAAAGTTGCCTGCTTATGCTCTGATTTTGTTATAATACAACTTCAGATAACTTTCAAATATAAGTCCTTCAAAAGGCATATACAGTATTTTCATGTTTGTAATCCATATACCAGTCACAGATGCTACAATTTTGAAACAATTTTAAAAGTAATATTTTTCTAAATTAAAAAACCAAGGCATTTTAACAGTTTTGGTAAAAAGATGTGTATGCTAGATATTTTTCTTCAGATCTGCTCCTTTCTAAAAAGCCTTGGCTTTGAATGGATACTTTCTGCTGAAAACAAATCTTCTATAAGAAATGTTTATCAGATTTGTTTGTGTTAAGGGAATTAATTTATTTTTCTATGAAATAGGATAATATGTAATGCAAAACAATCACCTCTCATTGATATTGAACAATTGTTTCAAATAATATAAATGTCTAGCATTAGCCTGAGATAGTAATTTGCTTGGAAAAATACGGTAGTGTTTTTACATACCCAGTCATTATACATGAAATAAAAAATAAGGCAATTTGACTGGGGAAAAAAAGCCATCAGAGCACACTAGACGCTATAATTCTAGTTTATCTATGGGATTCTCTCCTGCTCTGAGGACTGAAATGACTATGAATTGACCCAAGAATAGAAGTGAAACATCTGAATGAAGTTAAGCTGTGTCCAGTTTTACGCCAAGCTTACTGAGCAAGTAAAATTGCAATGAAATTTGGATCTAGTTCTAGACAAACAAAAAGCTTCCACTGATTTCAGTGGCCCCCAGACCACTGTCTTCACCATGGGGACTTTTTTGCAGATTTACTTGTACTGCTCTGGTAGGTGTGAGTACAGAAATACAGGCCAAAAGAGCAAAACCAACCATCTGGGTGCAAATAACAGGGATAGGAAATGGCAGAAATAGTTATAGTCCTCTTTACTGTCAGATTCTCTATGACTTTTTCTACTTGATCAATCTGAAATTGGTATATATAAGATCAGCACATAAAGTCTGCAATGACATGATGAAAGACTAGAACCTAACTAAACTCGAAGACTAGCCTAAATAAACAGTGCTCATATCCCAATATATGCAACATCTTTCACAGGAATAGTATGTAGGCTTTTGAGCCGTGACTGACTTCCTATGTTTGTTACTGTAGGAAAAGCAGCATGAATACTTCTGTACTCTGTCATGCTAGTATGTGTGTCAACATTTTAATACTTAATGTCTGAAGTCTGTATAGTTTATCCTTTCACGGATGAACAAAGACTCTGGTGGAGCTTTTTCACAGTTTCCCATTCTGGTAGGCTCTGTGTTAAAAAAAAAATTACCTGAAATAAAAAAATATGTACTGTACCAGCTTTAAAATATTTTGATTGTGTAGAGAGGTGGTCAGAGAGAAAGGAAATATAAATATAGTGAGTTTTTTTTAAACAGACCATTAGCCCATCTCTGCTTGTACTGAAGTCGGTGACTCCCATGCCAGCACTGACCAGACAGAGTTACTTGTGGAAACTCTTGAAAATATCAACTTTAAATAAACTGTGTAGTCTCAGCCTCAAATACTACCTGACATAATCCCTGTAGCACAAAGTAAGTGACCCTTGTGGGTGATGCAGCGGACTTTATTTGCACTAGTTTTCTATACTGCCAAGTATCAGTGACATGAGAAGGCAGGTGGTTCAATGGCACACAACAGCGAGGTCATTTTTTAACCTCCCTATTTCAGTCCTGGAGTCTGATTCACTAAACTTTGGGGTGTACCTTTGCTGTCTCAGAGTACGTGTTGTGTTGGATGCCTGTTAATGGCAGGTGTATGCAATAGGATTTAAATGTATTGAAGAGTGTGTGTTGTGTGAGATGCTCAAGCAAAACAACAGCAGCTACGAAAGCTTCCTTCTTTCTTTGGAAATAGGCCTGCAGGCTCATGTAGACAGCACCAGGCACTTAACGCTGGGCCCTTCTTTGGGAGTTCCTTAACAAAGGCAAATTTGCTTTTCCCAAGAGCTAGCAGCTCGCTTCTGCGTGGGCTGAGATTCAGGGCATGCATTAGTTTAATTATGGTGCTGCTTCCCTCAAGTGGATCTGCTGCAAGGGACAACACAAGTGGCACAGGTGTCTTCAGCACCCCGGCACATGCTCCAAAAGCAGGGAAGCCATTTACCAACACTTTTTTTTTTTAATTAGAAGTAGAATTTTGAGCCGTTTGGTCATTCCAGTGAAACATAGAAGGTATTGACTAGACAAAGCACAGGGCAGTGCTGTCAGTGAAGGACAGCATTTATGGTAGAGTGGCTGAGTGGTGTGGGCTTAAACTACTGTCTGGTCTAAAATAGATCTGAAGTAAGGCCTCTCCGTGAGCTTAGCAGCAGTCACTTTGGCTAGCACAGAGAGGCAAGGTCCCCTCACAGCCCTGGCAAATTATGATGCTATTTGTGCATCATTACAAAATGTCTGACTCCCACGCTTTTTCCACAAAAACTTATGTGGGGGTGAGGTGTTCCTGAAGGCATGTTGCCTCTCTTCCACCAGTGATTCATCTGCTGGGTTCTCCCTGTATACAGAGGGTCTGATCCTGAACTGTAAGACAGTTTCCAAGACACTTTTAATTCAAAGAAACAAAGTATTTCAGTATGCCTCCAAGCACCTGATAACCTCCTTGCAGCTGCGGCGAGGTTGGGGATGGAGGAGGTGTAGAGCATGTTGGTGGGATACCACAACCTTTCAAGTTGTGTTAGAACGTGGCCCAAAGGAGGATGGTGATCGGCTCCTGCATGGTAAGCCCCTGGAGAGGGGCTGTGCGCTGTCTGATGCCAGCTCTCCTGTCGGGGAGAGAGGACGGGAGGGTTTGAGGGAGCACATGGAGGGAGTGGGTGGAAAGCACCTTGTGATCTAGAAATAAAGATGGGCCCAAGTTAAAACCTTGGGTCCCAACACGGGAAGCCCAGAAATAGAGCAGGATGCTAATCTCTTGTACAAATTGAACCTGCCTCTACTTGCTACTCGCATTTTTCACTTTTACTAGGAAAATTGGGAAGCTCCACTGGCTGAGCTGACAGCATCACAGCACGTTACTGCAAAGTGGTAACAGCAAAAAATATGATAGCAAAGAGTAGGAGGAAAAATTACTTTTCCTTTTTGTCCAGGGATGAAGAATGATATTTTTAACTCTACCCAGGATATTGCTGTGTATGTGGAAGTGTGCTGGGGATGAAGGTGGCAGGAGGGGGGAAGAAGAGAGGGAGGAGGTATAAATGAACTAAATGCATTATCTCCATGAATTTTCTAGTGCCTTAAACTGCTGATATACTTGACTTGAAGTCATTCCTTTTTTTCTCATTTGATCCACATCAAAGCATCTCTTTCTGTGGGATTTCTTGCTTTCAAAACCCATAAATTAGCACTTTCCAATTTCACTTTTATTAAGCAGAAAATATTACTCCAGTATTGGAAATTTTCACTACATTTAGTAGAGGCTATGCCTAGCAACTAAAGACACAGATTTAATATTATTTCATTTTAGTTAAGGTAGTTGGGAGTGTATATAGGTATTTAAAGTCAATAACTGCAATAAATGTTTGAAATGGTAACCATTAGCAGTGTTTAAACATGTAAACATAAGGGACTATATCAAAATGGTGATTTTTTTTTTGCTAGGACTTGCACAAGAAGCCTGTGCCTTTGGTTCCAGAAATTTGATTTGATCACAGTTCTGAAAATCTCATAGTGAATATCAATACTAGGTTTTGTTAGGTCCTAATTAACCCAAATCTTTCACCTCATCCATTTTACTGAAGTCTACAACTTCATATTCTATCTTTTTCAGTCTCCCAGTCACCACACCTTACCATTGTGTTCTGTCTGCTGCCTTCTAGCTATGTCTAACATCATTCTTCAGCATCTAGTGTCCTTCAGCACTTTGTATACTGGGCAGGAAAAAGTAGTATTCAAAATTCAAGTGTTTTTTTAGTGAAGAGATTCAGTGTCTGTCTACAATGCTATTGATGTTTGGAATTAAGTCTTGCTCTCAGATTGGCCATGCTTGATTTCTAACGACTTGAGATGTTCACAAGATGTCCATATTAAAATATGGTGAACATAGCTGTATTTACTAAGAGTGATGTCTTGAAGCAATTTAGGTAGGGTTTCAGAAGTCTTTTTGGACAAATGCTTGTTTTAAAAAACACAAGGGGAAATCCAGATCTTGGTTTCTGTGTTTGCTGGTGCCTGAAGAAAGGCTAGGAGGGTGGGATTTTGACCAAGGTGGTGAAACTCACAAGCAATTGAAGAAGGGCTTTTAAGATGGGTTTTTAACACTTTTGATGGGAATGCAATTTCCCCACACAACTCCGCAGCCACCCAACACCACTACTCTGACCTTAGGACTACTTGGTAGATACTGGTTACTGAAGCCATGTCATTGCAGGCTAATCAGTCAAGCTATCTCTTTCAATCCACCTGCATCCAGCACAGTTCTGAAGGAAGTCTTTTATTGCAAGTGCTGAGGAGTGATTCTGACCTCCAGCTGCCGTTTTATATCACCATACAATTAATTCTTGGATTCCTCTGTGGTAAGCCTAAGCATATGGATCCATTTTTCTTGCTTTTCCTACATCCAACACTAGGATGAAGGGATGGCTAGAAAGTCTAAGGCTTTGAGGAAACAGTTCAGTAAATAAAATACCATTTTTTTTCAGTCTTGTATTTGTTGATTTTGAATTATGAGTAGGTTAAAGATATCAATACCAGTATGACATTACTTCTTTTTAAACACTTTATGGTTTAATCTAAATACGGGATACACATAGTTACAGTTCTGGTCAGTGTCTCTTTGGAGAATTATCAGCTCTCTTTGAGAGGTCCTAATCCAATATGATCTATTTTACTGCAATCCTGATTTTACATAGACAGGGGTGGACTGTAACTATGTCCATGCAGGAGAGAGGTTGCAGAGATGTAACAGAACTCCTAGGAACATGACTGCTTGGAGAGAATCAAAGTAAACTGAGTATTTTGCATTATTAGGAAACCAACAGAAAACTAAACTGCTCTGTATATGTTTATGATGTGCCAACATCTTTTAATGCTAAGTGTAGTTCTGATCTCCCACTGTTCTATTTTAACTAGGATGTAGTGGTATTCCCAGAAAAGATGTAGGGAATGGGAGGCAACGATCAGCAGTACAGTACAGCTTCGATACAGTAGCTGAAGGCTTAAAACAAACACAAAGGTTGCACAAAGGCAAACTTTAGAGAATTAAATGGCCTCAAGCATGCAGGCATTTCTCCTAGAGTACTACTGCTGGTTTCTCAAAGTGTACAAAACGCCTTGATCTGTGTGCAGTTTTCTTTGCATATTGCTGTTTTAATTTCCTCTGTCTTCTGAAACCTTCTTTGGGATGGGTTCAAGTAGTCAAGGTCAACTCATAGGTTTTCTGCATAGCCAATATGGCCTCTAAACTGCTTGGTTCCTCTCAGCCCAGATGACCTTCTTGGGTCACCTCACCGTACAGCTGTTTGTTCTTCTTTCAGCTCTGAAACTGTTCTGTCTGTGCTCTCGTCTCTCCAGTGTTTCTGGTGCGTCTTTTCTGACAGTCCTTTCCAGTCTCTCCTTTGTCAACTTATTTCCCTTAGAGAATTTCAGAAGCTGGCAGTTTGTCAGCTCTTGACTTATCTAATGGCTTCTCAGAAATGTATAAGCTATATGTAAATTTTACAAATTATTTTGGACCTGTATTGGTCACGTTTTTTTTGTCTGAACAGAAGAATTGTGATTTTTTTTTTCCTTAAAGGGTCTTGTCTGAACAGAAGAATTGTGATTTTTTTCCTTAAAGGGTTTTAACCTGTGGCTAGGACTTGTGCAGAGTTTCATTTAAATGGTTGTGAATTTATTCATGAAGGTCCTAAGGTGCTTGCTGAAGTCCTTTTCCACCCACATACATCACTGTCTTTTGTTTTACCCCTTACAAACACAAATATTCCCTTTTTTATTCTTTTATTTCCAACATTTTTAATAGATATGTTTTTGATTTATATTGACCTTTTTAGAGAGTTGCCTGATTTAATTCTGACATGCTCTAGAAATTAGATTCTGACTTTAGTTTCCTCATACTGCGTCTCTATTAGAGAAATATTCTTTTCTAGACAGTTAACCTTTACTATCACTTTCCTGACTGAATCATCAGCAATTATTTTGTCCCTGAGGAGTGTTTTCATGGCTTTTCAGACATTTATGGGTAACTATCTTATGGTAACATAGTCACAGAAAGGGATTTATTTCTACTTTTTTAAAAATGGTTCAGATATGCATCACCTCAGAACAAGCTAATGAGCCTCCAGGAGTTGGTATATGAACTGGTCATTGTCTGCAGTGGTAAGCAGGGTGGTGTGAGCCACATGAAAATGAAGGAAGACTTTGCAGTCTGGCGTTGTTCTGTGGATCCTTTTTGGTAATTGGGAAGAAGCTGTGTTCAATTATGTTCTGCATGCAGCTGAAAAACTGGTGTTAATTCTTCCTTTTGGCACCTCTGTCACTGACTGGCTTCTTTCATGAAATTAAGCATCTATGAGCCCTGTTTTGAGTCCTCTGGGAACAGCTTCTCTGTGGTGGGGGAGTGTAGTCATAATCCTTTTTTCAGATGAGGTTATAACTCTCATTCTGGTTGGAGGCTCAGCTAGATTATAGGCTTAAAATTTGTGGAATTACTATCAAGACATGTATTCCATAGTTAGGAGACAGTAATTCTGGATCATAAAGCCTCAAGGAGCATTTGATCCAGGTGTTAGACGAGAATGGGATTTGTTGGCATAAAACTAGCAACCCCCTCTTTTCCAGTCTCCAATTCAGTGCAGAAGAAAAGAGGAAAATGCAGGTTTTGACTGATGAGCCCTGGCAAATCTCACTGTTGAGGCTTAAGATGTTATCCAGCTTTCTCTCCAGTCTTGCTGCCAGAGGTCACCAGCCCTCTAATGCAGCCTGCAAGGGAACCTGCACCTTCAGCCGTGCAGTTTCTGGGCACATTTCAGTTTTTGCCTTAAGCCAGTGAGCACGTACTAAGATACCAGGCTCTTTACAGGAGTAACTGGTTCACTTCTGCTGACTTACCTTGCAGCAACCTCCACCAAGAAGGCTAGGCAGGCAGCTAGGACTAGTGTTACCTTGAACAACTAACAGCAAGATTTGATAGAGCTCATCTATCCAAGCTGTGTGTGTTGTGTGGCGGCTTTGTCTTTCTCATGCACACCCATAGCCTTTGCCACCATGAAGAAATAGAACAGAAAAAAAGGATAGAAATGAAAAGGTTAAGCACTTAGCAAAAGTTTAAGTTCTATTTACAGACTTGACAAAAATTCAGGAAGCCTGTTTGAGCTAAGGAAGTTCACGTATCCCTAGTTGTGGTCCCTGATAACCATTCAAATTAGGGAGGGAGGACAGTTTGTATTTACAGAGAGCAAAATTTGGTGATGTTAGGACAGCTGGAAGCTGAACATAGCACTGACACAGCCGTCACACAATAAGGATGAACATACCACGGTATCCGTTCTCAGATTATGAGATATAACCTGGAACTGTTTCAAGTCACTTGCTTTTGGTGGCGGTACTGTAGTTTCTCTGAATGAAGAGAGCTTGCAGTAAACTATTCTTTGGGTTTCTGACTTCTTCAAAAATGTGTACTGTAACTTTCCTCCTTCATCCTTCCCAGAAGCAACTGCTATGTATTTTGACATGTGGTAAGGAAGCTGGGTCCCACTAATTTTCAGTGAGACTCAGTCACTTGAATGTCCGAGTCAATTATGAAATAAGATTTGGGGCCCTGCTTCCTTAGCTGCTTATAGAAGTGTTTAACCTGAAACACCTTGTTCTTCAGCACTGTAATTATTCAGCATCTGCTGAAGTATTTGTAATCCTGGTATAAATGTACATAATAGTAAAATAATTTTAAGTGTACCAAAAGCATGGCTGACTGTGTTTCAAGAGCTTGGTCCAAAACTCAGTTGTTTCAGGCATTTTTGGAGGTTTGTGTCAGGACTTGAATAATATTGTCTGGTTCTGCTAGTTGCAAGAAGTGTCATTTTGGAAAATGGATGGATATTGAACAGTTGAGGCCTGTATGGTAAATTTTGTACAAGTTTTCCCTTTTTGTGACATTAATATTTGTAACTTCAAAATCCAAATTTCTTCTAAGACATATAGAACAACCGATAGTAAGTTAGATTGCATACAGCTCTACCTGCTTATGTAGTGGCGTAGTTCTTGGGCTGAGGTAATTAAAATTAGATGTCAGAGTTCCTATAAGGAAAAACATACATATGATAAAGCAAAATAACCCACCTGATGTTAATGATGAACTAATGGCAAGGTAGATTATGACAGACTTTTCTGAAAACATGGTTATAACTTTTGTGCAGTTTTCCTACTCTTCTAACCCATTTGTTGAACCATCTGTTTAATAACTAACCCCCAGTTAGGCTAGAACCAAAGGTAGGGTGCCCTGAATAAGGTTAAACAACTTGGCCACAAGTTTATAACCTCGTTGAGGCAACATCTTCCCTTTCTAACCCTGTTTCCTGATGCAGAGTGAATTTTCTATCCATGCTGGGTACCATGCGCCCAACTTTGATACATACAAAAAACCCCAGAAACTTGTGATATCCAGATCATGAGGTGATATAACAATTAAGATAGTCAAAATCTTCAGATTACAATTTTTGATGTCTCCACCTGCCTACCTCCGAATTTGAGTGGGGGAACAGTTTGTTACTTTAGAAATATTAGGATTTTTGTTGAATAACTGGCAGGATGATCTCCGTGACTTGGTGATGTTACCTAGTGACAAGAGAAACCAAAAATAGAAAGCAGTAACTGAATTCAGAGACCTCTTTACTCAATACTTTCTTATTTGTCACTAGATGTTTTAAAGGAATAGCAAGAGTAAATGGCTGGGACTCCCCACTGGTTTCAACAATAAAGCAAAGCCAGAAATGAAGACAAATGAAACTCTCTTTCACCCTTGGCCTCTGAAAATTCCCTAGCAAAGCACTTGTGTTTCTTTTGTTGGTGTCACTTAATGTTGAACAGGTGAAGTATCAGCCTCTGTACATGGCATTGCTGTAATGCATCTGTGCCTTACTAGAAGACGACAAATACTAGTAACTGCGTAATGCGAGCTGACAGATCACTGGGGTTTCCACTGTTTCCACTCTGCACGGCTACTCTTAGCACATCTGCAATGTGTTATCTAGAAGAACAGAAAGCAAATTTGTTTCTAAAATATTGCAAAGGAACAACACAAAATAAAGAGGTTTAAGTAGTAGGAAAACAAATAGTTTTAACGTTTAATGCAACATATTTTGTGTAGTCTTGTTGTAACTATTTACTTTGACCTTTTTCTGTCTGGTTCATCATGTATTATTAAAAGCTTTTAACAAGATGCATACAGTACCGGCTGTATCTGCCCACTGTTTACATAAATAGCATGCCTGGGAATAATAAACTACAAGCTTTAAAAGCCTTGTAAACGGATATATATGGTAGAAGCAAGAGTTATTATTAAGCAGCTCTTAAGACCCTTACAGGAGCCATGCTTTGCATGCAAGTTCAGTCTCAGTCCTGAGGGAACCTTTTACAAAACTCTCCTGCAGGACCATCTCTGCGCACTCTTTCAGCTTGTTATTTCTGGGGTGTGCTCAACTACTGCTCTTACTTGAGAGGTAATACTTCCAGGTTAAAGGGACATTTGGGACTTTGAAATGTCTTAGGTGCCGCTATCCAGCAGCATATAAAATAATTACGGCTAGTCTTTTTTGGTACTGCACCTTCCTTACACCATTCAGCAGCTGCAAGCGGTATGAAGTGCGTTGCAGGCTCTGCCTGCCCGAGTGCCAGGAGTTCCCCCTTTTTCCATCCTAAAAGAAGTGCTAAACATGTCACTGACAGGAACTACTAAATGTCTGTAACTGAGGATACAAAGAGTGGTTTTAAATGGCTGTAAAACGTCCTGCCAAATGCTTGCAAAGATGACTCTAATTCTAGAAAGACCTTTAAGCATGGAGCTAATACTGCAGCATATATATTGAATTCAGTGCCTCAGTCCTTTTTATGGAGTCCTCTATTTTTGAAAGAACTCTTTGTATTTTGATATGTTGTATCTGCTTTTCATTTACGGCATGTCCCTAAAGCTGCCGTGCAAGGAGAGAAGGTATTAAAGCACATTGGCCCAGCAAAGGAATGCTCATTTAAGTAAGAGCTGGGAATGCTGTACTTTGTAGAAACAGGATTATAATGGTTGAGCAGCTTTGACCCAAATAGTGAGCAGTGCACAGCACTAACAGCCCTCCCCGGGGACTGTGCCTTTTGGCCCTGTATCACAAAGTTTGCAGAATTTGTGACAACATGCAAGAACAGTTAAAGAAACTGAAAGAGGATTGTGGACTTACTGAGACCGTCTACAAATGGGGAACAACTGATAATGAGGGTGGGAAGGGGAGCTGAGTGCCACTGCATCGGGAAGGTCAGCTTCAGAGGAGCCGGGCAAAGAGCATCTGCATTGTCTGTTTGCCAGATATTTGTCAGGATAGCTCTTCTGGTGGCCACAGCCAGCCGGGAAACAGTATGTACAGAATAAACACTGTCTGGCTTGTTAGAAATGACTTTTTGTAGTACCTTTCCCTCACAGTGCCTTGGTATTTTAAAAGCTCAATTTGTAGTAATCGAGTTGGTTGAGAGTGCCAGTGGATCACATATTTACATATCTGGCTACTTTTAAACTGACAAAATGCACATTTATGTGGTTGGTTAAAGAGGGATGGACAAGAGAGTGTCCTTAATGTTAAATAGCTGAATGCAGTTGAGGTCTTCTGTGATTATTATGGGATGATTTCAGGTGAGGGATGCTTTGGCAGTGGTTTTCTATTTGCCTCCCACATATTTGAAACAGCATCTTTAAAAAGTAGAGTTGGTTTGTGAGCCCCCCACAAGGTGAAAGCAGCTCTCGCTTGTGACCTTGCTGGCTTTCTGCCTGCCTTGCAGGGAAACTGGGCAACTGTGGGAAGCGGCGAGCACTGGCACCCTGGCTCCCAGCAGCTGCGGCACACTCTGTGGGAGGAAGACCGATCAACTTGCAAACCCACCACAGGGCATTTTCATTTCAGTTCATGATAACAGAAGCTGAAAACAGCTTCAGCTCAGGTGCTGGTTGAGGAGCAGATCAAGTTAGCCTGGTTTGAGGATGGACAGCATCTTCCAGCAGGGTGGGATGGTCGGCAGGAGCAGTGGCAGCCACTGATCCCCTGTGTAGGACCTTGCTGTGCCTGGGAGCCTCTCGGAGCCCAATATCCTTTCTGCAGGGATTTTAGAATGTCAGACAAATATGCCTGGCTGCTTGTTTGTTCATTCATCCTGAGCAGTGCGATTGAAGGATCCATTAAAAAAAAAGTTTATTGATTTAATAGGTGAGTGCTGTGGCCAAGTGCTGTGTTTTCCCAGCTGGGTCTAGTTGATAGCTGATGGGAGCAGAGCCTAAGGCTGGACAACGGTGTGGTGTAGAAGTGTGCCCCTGGGTGCGGGATAAAGGAAGCGATGGCCCCTACAGTGATGTCTACTGGAGAGAAATGAATCGTGCATTTAGAAACTGGCAGTGAAGAAAGACAAATTCTAAGAAACTAAATCAAATTATCAGAATCATGACAGTTGTACCAAAAGGAGAAACATTCACCATCTCTCTTTATGCATGTATCTTAGAGAATTGTGTCTGTGAGAGGGAACTTACATTAATGCTTTATAGTGGAAAGGTTCAACTCAAATTCATGAGATCTTAAAATGTGATCTGTGAGATGAATCTGTCAGGTTTACATTTATTTACTATAAATGGGAAAACAATGTGAAAGGGATATAATACAATACAAATATCTGAGAAGGGGAAAACAATTGTGCTCTGGGGAGCAAAGATAAAACACACAAGAACGGCTAAATGACTGCAATATTACATTTAGTGCACTAGACTGGGATCCAGCAGGTTTTACTCAGTCCTGGCCTCTGCTGCACATTTCTACATGATCTGAGGTCACCTGCTTTGGCCCAAGCCGTTGAAGACAACACCTATTTGGGCATTTGGCTGCCCTGAAATCAACTCCTAGCTGAACAGAAATTTGGTATCTCCTTTCTGTGTGCCTCACTTCTCATGAAACTGAAGACGATGCTAGGACAGACCCTCCATCTGCTTAGTTCAGACCCTTTGGATGTTGGCGGTGCTTTCCCAGCAGGACTGAGCTCAGCGGGCTCTGCAGCCAGCCAGGGCCTCCTACTGCTGTTTAAATAATAAAAACTTTGTCACGGTGCTGTGATCGTATAGTTGGTTAACATGCAACCATATCCAATACTAAAGACATTGTCAAGCCTTTTCCTTCCATAGCTTTTATGTGTGTTTTCTTCTTACCACCCTCATGTGGCATCAGAATTGCCCCACTGAGCAAATGGTCCTACCGTTCAACTTAGTGACATAATGAAAGTCAAATACAAATCTTGTTGACTTTGCACCACTACTGGCACCTTTAACATTTCAAGTATCTGTATCAATTTCAATTCCAAGAAAAAAGTCCTAGCTGCATTTCAATAGTTAACTGCTCTGACTATTGCTATAAATTCCTGAACTGAATTTGCTACATGTGCTGGATGGATTCCTGTTATCTTTACACTTCAGTATCAAATAAACAGGGTTATAAGTACTCTAGTCTTTTTAGTAACTACTGTTTATGACATACATCTGTCACTACACACCAGACAAAGCATAGCTGCTTTATGGTAGAAAAAGTTCCTTTGCAGACCAGCTGGAAAGTTTGCTGATTGATGAATAAAGAGGCATGTTTTCCCCAGGCACAAGTCGAGCTGGCCATCAATAACATGGTTTCAACTTGTACCAGCTGAGTGGCTGTCTTAAAAATCATGAATTTGAGAAGCAAGATCGGATGAAGCAAAATCATTCCTCTGGCAATATTGCATGAGAGAAAAATGGAAGTGCCCGGCTCAGCCGACCTCCCTCAAGCACATTAACTTGGCAATCCTAAATGCCAGAAAAATGGAAGTGCCCGGCTCAGCCGACTTCCCTCAAGCACATTATCTTGGCAATCCTAAATGCTACAGAAGAAGCAGTTTTAAAAATAAAATCATGTTGATGCCAGGCTGAGTCCTTTAAAGAGTTACTGCTTAGGGCAATTGTGAGGGGAGGAAGAGTTCAATAAAAAGGAGGGGGTGGGGAGAAACACAGGCTGTTGAATAAGCAATGAGATAGGCCATTGTCAAGGAAAATGTATAGCCAGTAGCAAAGAAAGGTGAAAGTAGCAAAAGGAATCTGTTTCACTTTATGTCATCTGACTTGGGTCTCTTTGCTGTGATGTTATGTACCTAATCTCTCCAGTAGCTCCACCGCTCTCCATGACCAGGTCACAGACAGCAGCCTTCCTCCACCCCTGAACACAAACCACACCTGCAGGGGCTGTGGTACCTGTAGGTGCCTGTGGTGTTCTCAGCAACTCCTGTTGAAAAGTCATCTGAACAGACCGCAGAGAGAAATGCAGCTCTCCTGTAAATGCCACATTTTCTGATCAATGAGGGTCCTCATCCACCCTGCCCACTCTGGAAGTAGTTGTATGTTAGCACTGAAATGTTAGCGCCGATGTGCATTTTGAAAGCAGACTAAGAATATATTCTGTAACTTTGTGGGCTTCTTGAGAACAAGTGAATTTTGTCACCAGGCAGTGTTTTTGAGAAACTGATACAACCAATTTACTAATCTTATATGCTGATGCCTGTGTGCACTGAACACCCAAAACTCCACTACGGATGCATGATCAGACTGAGAATGAGGGACGAAGCCAGAGTCTAACGGAGAGCTGAGGTTTGCGGGAAAATCAATATCTAACCAATGCCAAGATGCCATTCATTTCTATAGTCAGCTCCACTCTATCTGCCTTTTGCTGTCAAGGTCTCATATAAACAGAATCCTATTCCCATTCTTATGGGAATATATTTGGGATAGCAACAATTTTGGAGAGAGGCAATTAAAACATAACATCTCACCATCTATCTCTACCTGACTTCCTAGTTTAACAGTTACTCAAAAATGTATATATGGAAAATGTCTGGATATGTCAACAGCAGTGACTTATTTTTGTGATACTGATTTCTATATTGCCTTCTTAATACGACGAGAAATATAAAAGAACTAATTATAGGCTGTAGGTGCAGTGTATTCATGGTAGTAATGTAGAACAGCAAAGATAAATGTAATAGTCTAAAAGTGAGATCATGAAATATAATAATAGGTTTTCAGTATGTGATCATAAAATAGGAACAATACTATCATATAAATGAAATTAGTATATTTGAACAGTTACATGAGCTTGTGAGTAGATAATATAAGTAAAGAATATTTTAAACATCCCTGTATCTTAGGAAGGATGAAGCTGACTATAATCAGCTTTCTTTGGGAGCCTCTTTCAGTATTTTTTTTTTTAATAACATGAAAAGTACTATAATAATAGTCCTGAATAAAAAAAAATATCAGCCAACGATAAAGAGTTCTGTTGCAACAAAAGGTGATCAAAAATTCTGGAATTATATCTTGCAAAAATGCAAGCCTTTGAAAAATAGGTAGTCAACTTCCTGGACTGATGAAAGAAAAGCAAAAAATAGATTATTTTTTTTTTTCTTGAACTGACAGAATTCCCAGAAATGTTGTTTTCAGTTCTTCAGCTGCTCATCATTCACCAGGATATTTGGTTTTAAATACTTATGGATTTTTGTTCCTTTTTTGCAAAATTAAAATTCTGTCATTGAAGCGTTCAGGCTTGCACAAACAGCATTTGTGGGAGGAGAGGAAAAGACAGATGATGCCTAACCAGCTCTACTTTGCTATACCTATTTACAGCTGTGTTTTACTAATGACTGTAGATACAGGAAAAAAAATCATAATGGGACATAATTTATTACACAATTATCCACACATAGAATTCTTTTGAAGGATCAGGGCTTCTCTGAGTGAGTGTGTATGAATTTAAGAGAAAGCAAGCTGTGAAGAGTAGTTCTTAATCTACTTTTTTTTCCCACTCTTATTTAAGAAAGACCAGAAAAATGAAATTTGTGGAATGTTGAAAAAAACACTGCAGTTGTTGTAAAGGCCATCCTACCTTTTACTCACAAAATCTAAATCCAATCTGATGTAAAAGCATGTTATTCTTTTTTTTTTACCTGCTAAAATGCATCATTCCTTGTATAAATTTTGCAAAAGATTCAGGCTTTGACTATTACCCTTGTTCTTGGTTAGGACAACTGTTGCTTAGGATAACAGTTAATGCATTCCTAATTAATCACCTCCCTAACAGATAATGGTTTTGTTTGAGGAGGCCATAAATGCTAAGAGTTTAAGAAATTATCACCAAAAAATACCAAGGTAGGTTTCCTTTCAGGAAGAGATCTCTATGATTAGAAGCAACAGGAATAACGCATTATTAAAGATAGTACCTGAAAATGCAAGCGGTGTTGAGTGCACAGTGGGGACACACAAGACCTGTAATCTCGTCACCTGGCAGGCGCATCTCGGCATTTTTTCAGTACGCGACTCCTCGCCCGAGGACAGGTCAGTGTTGTGCACAGCCCACCTATGGGTTTTGCTTGCTGGGAGCCAGATGTGCAGGCTACTCTGGTTTGTTTGCTTGTTTTGAAAAAAATAGGTGATTAGGAACTCTGCCAACCTAAGACATTACCTAAAGTAGTCTAACTTTTTAGTGTTGTTGGAAAAATAGGTCCTTTCAAGGTACTAGTACATGGACATCAAACATTAATAGCTGCTTTGGAAAAATGATATTCCAGGCTTGAAAACAATATAGAGAGTAGCATACAGCCTTGTTTTCTGGACTTTTTCTAATTGAAAAGAGCCCACAGCAAAATGTTTACATCAGTATAAGTGAAGTGTAGAATATCCCACATAATAAATTGTAACCATCAGCAAAAAGATGACTTGCTTTTCTTCTCCCAAAATGAGCGCATGCTTTCATTCTCCTCCATGCAGCGAAGGGCAATATTTCCTGTAAGAGGACAAGTTAGGAATGTTACTATGGGGTTTTTTCATTAAAATAATACAAATATGTATTTAACCTAACCAAACACCTCTCATTTGAAAACTGGTGGGGAAATGAGAGTTCCTATGGTCCTTTAGCTGCCTAACAAAGCAGCACATGAAGGCATGGCTTTAATACCATAAACACAGCTAGCTACATAGTTAGCTTAGAAGCAGATGCTGCAGCTGCAAGATAATTTTCCACAGCTTGGCATGAGGGTGTTAAATTGTTATTGAAAGGCTGAAAAGGGTTGGTAAAGTACTGCAGGATGAGAGAACCATATGAAATACAAGTATTTAATTAGTATTTAGCATGGTAGGAAGAGCATGTTAAATGCCATCTAGCCTGCCCATAGCATACCAAGCTAGTATTTAAAATTATTTCATTGTCACCTGTCTGCAGTGCGGCAAGCGCCTCCCTTTTTTCTTTTGTTCGTAAATACTACAACCTTTTATAATGTCAACATACTGCTACAGCTAGGGTGGCTGCTTGACTTATTTTGAAGACATTCAGCAGTAACCAGACTCACAGTACTTTTGATATATAAGCACCTGTTAACCCTCAAAACGGGGGGGCGGGGGGGGAAATAAACCCTAGTTTCTTATGAAACAGAAACTGGTTCATCAGACCTGAGTGATAAACGTTGCTCTGCAAATCTGCACCTGATGGCTTGTGCCAGCATAACCTGATGTGGTATCTCCGTTTTTCCTCTGCCCTTGTTGTTCCCTGATGCTGTCAGGAGCTATGAATAGTAAACTGCTGAAGACATAGTTTGCTCTGTGCTGAGGTAAGGAGCCTCTTGCAGAATGTCTCCACATTAAATCATTTACCTTGCAGCAAAATAACCTAACACAACAGAACATGGCTTAGATAGTAGCTTTTAACCAGAAGGATGAGATCTGGGCATTTCAAATCCCTAAAGCAAAGTTCATCAGATCAGATACATGAACTTCAGGCCTGATTTATCATAAACCATACCTGCTTTTTGCTACTTCTTCTCTTTGAAAAAATCTTGTTTTGTAGGCAAATGGTGAGTTGCACAGGTGAAACAAGGTTCATATTTGTAAAAGAAACCTTTTAGGCATTACAGCTCAGCCTGGTTCCCTAGGATGTTTTGCTTGATGCAGTTTTACTGTGTTAGCAGTTCCCCTCGGCTAGCTCTCCGCATCAGTCAGAAGAGAAAGGAGATTCTGCCCAACCTCTCCCTCTCAGAACTGAATACAAAGCTTATGAAAATCAAAGGTTGCCTTTTCGGCTCATTTCGATGGGCTGTGACTCTCCTTCTCAATGCCGGTGTTTAATGAATGCCATTAGGGTTTATATGTACCAAGAGAAGGCTATGTCTCACAAGCTTTCTGCAGTTCCAGTATATTAGGTGACAGAATAAGTAATATTCCTCTTAATAGTGTTTTCCCTGCATTCGTTCTTCTGACCTAATACAGATTTTTCTGTACAATGGATGTTTTATGGAGGAATATACTTAAATGGAGAATAAAATACCTTGTGGATAGAAAGTCAAATTTACTTTAAGAAGCATGAGCTCTAATTCCTAGTGCTGGGGTTGTCTGCTGAACAGCTTGATAAACAACTTTATCTCACCAGGCGCCCATTCCCCTGTCTGTAAAATGGAGACATTTATATGTTCCTCCTCTGCAGAGTGTTCAGAGATAATGCTATAGGGACAGTAGGCTTTGCTTACATGCACCAGACCTTGTTATCTACTTAATGTTGTATATCATCAGTATGGTTAAATAATAACCATATTTACATTAATCATATTTGTTACTTCTAAATCTTCCCACTGTTTCATCTTTGTACTTTGTATTTCCAATCACAGTGGTTTTGTTGAGGGGGTGGCAGGTGATTGCCAGATAGCAACTGTTCACGTATACGTTGAAAACTTCGCATTATGTTTGACTAATACTCTTCATGAAAGCCTCTTCTGTGTCTGTATTGCACTGTCGATCCATCTCACTTAATTAAGGAGCCCCTTGGAAAAGACAGACAAGTCTTCTGCTTATGCTCTGCGGAACTGAACAAAGTTGGAGAGCTCAAAAAGTGCAAAATGGCCATCAGCAAGGCAGTACTGCTTAGGAACTTTTTCTGAACGGATTTGTATCTCGTTTACATTCAGCATATCGGTGAGCTGAAAAGACTGTATGGCACCTAACTTCCTGAAACAGTGGCCAAACTTGGCATTGCTTTATCTTGTCGTGAATCCCAGGTAAAACAAAAGACAAGGAGCTAAGAACTACAACTGAATACTTGCTCCAATTGGTACCTGGTGAAATACCTCTGGCTTGGTGTACACAAGAGCTACAAATGGCTTCACCTAGTTGTCCTGATGATGAATGCTTTCTGTCTCTGCATGCAATCCCTGAGATGGTTGGTGTCAGCAGAACAAGCCTTGTTACTTAACCCAATAAATCACCATTGTCTTTACAGAAGTTCAGCAGTTCGTACCAGTCCCCTCCTTGGCCAGTTCAGCGCAGTGAGCAATTTTCCTCATGCTGTGTCAGAGCAGTCCAGTGTGATAACTAGAAGCAATAACTGCAGTGTCACTGGACCCTGTGGATCACGTTTTCTTCTTCTAGTTCAGCAGCCCAAGGGTCTTATCACCAGAGAATCTGTAAAAGCAAGACACTAAGGGTCACTGACCAGAATCAAAAGTGAGCTACTAGCGTTGTAACTGAGTAAATAATACTCAACAAACCAATGAGCTGAATTTTAAATTTTTGCTCACTTTTTCTGTTCTCAGAGCTTAGAAATTTGCATATTATTTCAATGAATAACTTTGCAGTTCATAAATCAAAAAGACGCTCCCAAACTAGAGCTCATGACAAATGGTAACTGCATTTTAACTGAAGCGTTCAATGTCATTTGATGGAAACTTTTTAACCATTTTTCATTTTCCTACATAAGCGACAAAAATAATTTTCCTTGTCTGGGTTTCAATATTTTTTTTTATTTTCTCCCTACCCCCCCCCGGCTATCTTCTGCAGTTAGAAAAGACAGAAGGTTAAGGGAAAGGAGGAAGAAAGGAACAAGTGTAAAATCTTACTTTTTTTGGTTATTCTTGGCAAAAAGCATGTAATCAATTATTCATTTTTGTAGATGACTTCAAAAAAAAAATTCATAGAGGAAATTATGAAACCTGGAACTACCTAAAGCTCTGAGACCATGAACAAAAAAGAGAAAAAAAAAAAAAAAAAGAGACAACTCAAACTGAAGTGGATGGAAAAAAGGACTTTGTAACTAAGTACCCTCCTTTGCCTACTGTCTCCTGCAAGCCAGGTCCTTTCCTCCAGTCCTGCTCACTACCCGCCAGCTTTCTGTGGCTTATTAGGCCACAGCAAACTCCACCTCACCACCCCCAAGGATCCCCGTAGAAAGCATCTCCCACCTGATGCTGCCTCTGTGACCTGCTCTTCTCACTCCTCTCCTGGTGACTGCTCTTTTGAGGAGATGGCTGTGCACGACTGGTTGCTCTCAGAGGCGAGGGTACCTCCCTTCCCTCTCTAGTAAGGCAGGCCATGTGGATCAAGTAATTTCTCGAATGCCATGGAAAAGAAAAACAATCCTTTGGGAAACCAAAACAGAAGGTAAAGTCTAGGATCCCTCACATATGGGAAAGGGACAAAAGAAGATGATAGGAGGGAGGTAGAAACACAAATCTGAGAGGCTAAGTTCATCTTTGCATTTAGTTTATTTCCTTTGCTGCTTTTTTTTTAAATGGTATTTTAGTGAAAAAGCTTTTTGAAGTGATGCAGATGTGTTGACACATGACAGTTATGACACATGATAGTTTATAACTGTTTTCTTTTCCTTATAGATATACTTCTGTTCCATATTTCAATTGTTTCACTAGTTGTGAAACGTTGTTTCACTCGAGTGCTGTGTTCAGTTCTGGGCCCCTCACGACAAGACAGACCTTGAGGTGCTGGAGCGAGTCCAGAGAAGGGCAACGAAGGTGGTGAAGGGTCTGGAGCACAAGTCTGATGGGGAGCGGCTGAGGGAGCTGGGGGGGTTTGGTCTGGAGAAGAGGAGGCTGAGGGGAGACCTGATCGCTCTCTACAATGACCTGGAAGGAGGGAGTAGTGAGGTGGGGGTCGGCCTCTTCTCCCTGGTAACCTGTGGCAGGATAAGAGGGCATAGTCTGAAACTGTGCCAGAAAAAGTTCAGGCTAGAAATGACGAGGCATTTCTTCACAGAAAGGGTTGTTAGGCATTGGAACGGGCTGCCCCGGG
>NW_009614526.1:0-19710 GCF_000690535.1 Cariama cristata | reverse complement strand
AGGTTGGACTCGATGATCCCAGAGGTCTCTTCCAACCAAATCAATTCTGTGGTTCTTTCTGTCTTGTGCCTTTGAAATTCTCTGACGAGGAAGGTTTTTTCAAGATTTTCAACTCATTTATGGCCTGCCCTAAAACCTTCAGAGTTGATGGGAGTCTTTGGGTTGGTGTTAATGGGCTCTGAGTCAGGATCATGGTCCCTGAGACTCCATCCCAGTTGTACCAACGTTGTGCAGTGCTTAATTAAATGGAGACTCTCAAATATGCAGTGAGCCACCTGCAAGATCCCAGAACAGAAATAAGGGTCTTAATAACAAAAAGGAATGATGGTTTCAGTACCAGCTTTCTCATTTAACAATTATTCCAGATGTGAGAGGTATTTTGTCCCTCAAAGTGCTAGGTGGTGTTTCAATCTAGTGCTCACACACACTATATATGTAATTCTCAAGGCTTTTTACTTTTATCAAGCAGTTGTGGGTATCGAAAAGGGTTTAGGGAAGTAGAGGAAATGCTTCATTCGGTCTCTGTTATCTGATAATGTATTATACCAATTTTCCTTTGCTGTATAAAGTCCTCAAGTCTAACATGAAAGAAAATTGTCTCACCAAGATGAGTGAAACCAATTGCAGTGAGTAAATTTAAATATGTCCTGTATGTTTTTGTAAGATACGGATCTTACAGGCCTTGCCTTTCCTAAGTATTCAGTCAGGCATTCACCGAAATTGTGTTCTAGAAACTTGTGACCAGTAAAGATGGCATGAACCACTTGATCACTAGGAAAATGTAAATTTGGATCTCTGTTTTTGAACTGGTCTCTATCCACTCAGGCAGCAAAAAGATCCATTAAAGGAAACTTAAGCTGCCCCAGAAACTTCCAGGACAGTGCTCTGGCACATGTCAGGAACCAGAGAGCCCTGCCGTTCAGTAGCAGTCCAGTACACGTAGCATGCAAGCGTGATCACCTATCTTGGCAAGGTATTTATGAGTACGCATTCCTGCAAACCCAGGAGTGAGACCATCTCACAGACAAATATCTGCAGAATGCAGTAATAGCTACTGAGTCTGTGAGAGCTTCTTGAACACCTTATATACTGTTCATTGTCATTACAGAAACTCCAACCCTACACATCTGGAACACAATATATCCTCTTTCTGCTAGTTTCTCTTCCCTACTTCCACATATATTATTTTTTCACGATAACAAATTCCATTGTTTCTACTGGAAAATGTGCTCAGGTAGCATAAATCATGGTCACTGCTTATATAAGATTTCTTTCCTATTTGCATATTAATAACAATGCTAAGAAATAAGGAGCCATTAAAGCTAAATCTAAATGAAAACATTTCAAATTTATAAGCAACACATTTTTCATTTCAGTAATAGTATGCGGTACTTCTTAGCAACTAGTGCTGCTAAATAAGAAATTTGCATTAACAGCCTTGCTGATAACTTACTCTGATTCCCCCTCCCCTCCAGGAACTCTGAGTCAATATAGCAAGTTAATTACCTCTTGACTGCTGATGGTAGTTTTGAAAAGGAACTTCGGACTAGTCAACGTTTTCCTGATTTTGTTTTCCAGTAATGTCAGTGACAGAACTTAAGAAGCAAGCACACTTCACTGCTAAGCTTCCCATAGGGGAAAAATAAAAGTATCTGGTCTTTTTGATTTAAGTTCAGTCTGTCAAGGAGAAATGTAAGCTGGAAGCCACAAAATGTTACGCAATAAGAAAAAAAAAAAAAGAGACAATTTATAACTGTGAAATGTAAGTGGACTGAATAGTACTTAAAGTACAATTATACTCTGAGAGGTGACTTTGGGAAAAGTCATGATCTGACTGGAGAGTTCTGCTATTCAGACTCATTCAGAGTCCTGTCCTGATTTAGACTGAAGCTATGTGTAATTTTTGCGTCACTTTAAATAAGTCTTCTTTTCCTTACATACAATTCAAGAAATATAATCAGTGTTTTAATATGAATGCATTTACACTGATAAAAATTGATGAGTGTACCTAACTAAGCAGTTTCAGTTGAAGCCCTAATATTTTCCTGCTGTTATATCTACCTGTGCGTACATAACTATTTGCGGAGATACATATTATATATAGCTTATAAATTGTGATAACTGAAGTGATACAAAAGCCCAGATCAAATCTAGTGTAAATAATATGGCTATGAGAGAGAGGTATAGCTTTTATCATAGTATCAGCAGAAAATACTGAGTCTTAGACCTATTCTTCTCAGTTACAGACAGGTCTTTATGCATAGGTGAAGACACTGCAAGCAGTGTGGTCAAGAACCTGCAGACTTCATACGGTGTGAGTCAGCAGAGAAATATCCAGCTCACACTTGTCCGCAGGCAGAGGAGCTAAGTCATACATATGTCAAAACCGAGTACATGGTACTTCCACTGAACTGGGTGGAGTTACTCACACTTCTGTGGCTAGGCATGTCCACAAGTATCTGCTAGAACTGGAATCTGAGTTTCAGCGAAGTAAATTCATACTATGGGTGAGACAGGGATGTGTGTATGGGTAGGGGAGGGGCAGGTGGACAGTCATTCTGAGCATGCTCGCTTTGGAAGGTATTTAAAAGTAATTAGCTGCAGACATTCCGATGTATTTGATCCTCATAAAGTGTTCAAACACTGATGCTCAGCACAATCAATTTACTTTGTTATTACACTCCTTTTAGTTACCTAAAAAACCAATCAAAATCAAAGCATTTTGTACACTGTATAGCTCTGTTAGTGAGCAAGGACCACACTGGAACGTTTTCAGTATTCACTTTTACTTCTCCACATAAGACCTGCTCCAGATGTTCAGCTTATGCAGGTCAGCAATGCCTTCTGCTGGGCTTGGTTAATGCACGTGAGCTATTTGACTTATTTAATAACATACTAGCTGCCCCTTGTGGTACCGAAGAAAAATATCAAATGTGTCATCCAAAGCCCCTGGTGCATTTGTGATGCCATGGGGTGTCTGAGACATCGGCACGGCAGATGTGACACAGGACCTGCAGGAGACCTGCGCTCTTCTGGTGTGGCAGCTGGTGGCCAGGCAGGATGCCTGTGGGCATTTCAAGGGCATCGAAGACTTACCTGTGTGCAATTGGATTGAACCTTCTGTATCTGGATAATTTCAATATTAGATTTGAGTGAAAAAGACCGATCTCCCGTTCTGTTAACATCATCTTTAAAACAGGCTCTTCATGCTAAGCCTCAAACTCCTTTGGACAGAGTGAATTGGCACTGCTGAATCTGTCCAAGCAGATGTACCTCAATATGTCTTCAATTTAAATATCAAGTTCTATTAGATCATTTTTTAAAAAGCTGATATCCCTGAATGTAAATAAAGCTAGAGAGTAAAATCTTCATACTGTTGAATGTATTCAACACAATTACAAAGCTCCCACTAACGTGAGAAGAGTAAGTAATGAAGTACAATTATCAGAATTCTTTTATATTTCTTAAACCCTATATGTGCAGGCCTCTCAATCTCATTTTTAACCAACAACCCAACACACGTGTTGGCTCAAGCTTAATTTGGATGTAACAGATCCATCTGAGGAGTAGCTAAGGCAACCAACTAATTGCACATGCCAAGCGGCTGAATTAAACTTTACTTCCCAGAGATTCTAAGTGATTTCAGAATCTTGAACTACCAGATAACTATGAAAATGTTTTGTAAATAGTAGACATCTCTCATCATAGCCTCTCAGTGAAATTCTTAAGTTAGAGTTGTTATTTTTAACAACAATGACATAACAAATTGAGGATTGTTTCACTGCAATTTCTATCTAAAACATTCCAAAGACACTTTAAAGTCAGGAATGGGAAGTATCTAAGCATGATTTCTCAAAATTCAAATAAATGAAGGGACATTCAGCTGAGATTATTAAACCCTACTGTACAAATGCTGGTTTATTCTTTTGAGAAAGCAATTTAAGTCTGGCGTGTATATCTTGTGAAATATTCTCCAGCTCATCTGTATATTCTCCATCCTCATCTATACGAGTCACGTCCTGTCCAAAGCCTGGGAAGAGCAATTAGTGTGAGAAAATTATCCCTGTCAGAGTTCTAGCTGCCTTGAGGTCTTGTATTCTGTTTACCCCATTCTTTTTGCTTCAAGAAATACGAAGAAATCTTCTGAGTAGAAAAGCATCAGTCAGTTCAAGTATTAAACCTTCTTCCTACATCAGCTTCATAACGACTTTGTTACACTGTCTTTGCTACACAATAAAATTGGGCATGGGAGAGCGGGAATGAGCCCCTGGCTTAGCCAAAGCTGCCTTTTCCACCCTCCAGAGCCGTACTGCGATGAGATGCGAGAGGGCAGTAGGCTTCCCGTGCTAACGGCTGGGGCACCTGGGGGTGCAGAGCAAGGCGCTCAGCTCTCTACGGAGTGGGGATGCTCTGGGCGCCGGCTCCTAGGGCACCCGGCACTCTGTTCACAGATATCCTTGACACAGCAACCTTGCAAACTGCAAATGCTCATACCTCCCTCCCATCTGTTCCCATGGCTGCCAAACCTTGGATGCAACATAGCACAAAGAACTTTTACTGCCTTTTGCTGCACCATTAACACAGCAGGGTGCACTGAGAGGGTGTGAGTCATCACACAGGGCATTTTGGCAGCAGCCCTTGAAGTCACAATCCTGCAGGCAATGTACTTCTAAACCAAATACAGGTGATGCTACCTCTGAGACCTGGAGAGTCTCCTTTTCCATTCACAGTGGTTGTGGCGAAGGTGTCCGTGAATGCTGTTACAGCCGTCCTTGGAAGGCTCCTTCAAGGGGACAATGTGGGGAGCTTTCCCTGACCATGTAGACAGAGGGAAGTTAAGGTTATCTGAAGGAAATTGTCAGAGTACTTAAGGCTTCCCAGTTTTGAACTGGCAAAGCATGGCAGTCCATGACCATCCTGTTCTTCCTTCCTCTCATTCTCCTTCCGCCCTAGCTCCTCTTCCTCAAATCGGTTACTTGCATCTCTCCAAGATGCCCATATTTCATCCTTACACATTGGCCCTATTAGAAACAAGGTCACCACAGATTGCCTGAGCTCTCTGCAGGTTTAAAGCAGTTTAGAAATGTGATCTTTTGAGAGCACTCTTGCCTCTTACCTGGACGCAGTCCCAGACTAATGCAGTGACACATCTATAGGGCTAAGGTGATTTGTGCCTACGTGCTTGAACTACACTGTGCAGATATGCCCATAGTCATACTGGGATACAGTGTCCATGCAAGTACTGGCCCAATGGGGTTTCTAAATCAAGCGTGATACATCCATGTGCTTCAGATAGATATTCCAGCTTGTTAAACTTGCAGTCCTATCTTAGAGTTAAGCTTGTAGCAGTGAAGTGCTACCAAATAAATCACTAATTATCTACCCAGCTCTCCCACTTTGCTTCTTCCCTCTTTCTAAATAAAAGAAAATTTAATTTCCATCTTTCACCAAATGAAAGGCTACCCTGCAGCAAGTGGCATCTTCCTTAACAGTAACTGCATTAACTGTGAGTAGGCTAAAGCCTTCCGTTTATCTGTCAGCATAACAAAGCATGGTTACTCGAACTGTCATACTAGTGACTCATCCAATTTATAAACAGGTACAAGGCTCGCCACCTTTTCCTTGCTGCTTCTGTAGACAATTCTGCCTGTTTGTATGTAGATTTAACTGTTTGGTAGCCCAGATAAGTGAAACAATCTGAGTTAAAAAAGAGAAGTTGGCACAATTATGGATTTATTGGCTTTTTCAAGCTAAGAACTGCACAATCCCTTCTCTGTTCTTACATCCATCCACATAGATCCATTATAACTGCCTGGCAAATGTCCTATGTGCTCAGGTTGTGTAATCTTCTCTGTGGACTTCTCTGCTCAGCCCTGCAGCATTTCCAGCGTCTCCCATGACCCTGCACAGCTACACTGTACGATTCAGACCATTTTGCCTCAAAAGTCCGTGCAACATAAGGCAATGGTAACCACCAAGTCAGATTCCTCAACGTTGGAGAAAGAAGTGCTGTATAGTCAGTTGACATCTTTTCAGAAGCACCCTAGAGAATTTGATTTTCTCAGCATTGAATTTTTTTTTTTGTTTACTGTGTTTAAGATAAAAGTCTGCCTGGGTTGTTAGATATTTCACACCCAAAGACATCCAACATGACCAAATTTATCAGCTCAATACTGGTCTGTATAAAGCTGTACTGTGACAAATTCGAATGGGAAATTAAAATGCTGCTATCATACTGATGTAATCACAGTGGCTTAGTACGGCTGGAATAGACCGTGGTACAAAGGAGGGAGTACATCTCCCTGTCCAGCCTACTGACAGAACTGACCCCTGCCTCTCCTGAGCCAGTGCTGCCTAGATCCCTGCCTGTTCAGAAATGTATACTCAGAAGACATATACCTTTATAATTCCTTATGTGGGCATCCTCATTCTGCTGGAAGATTCCTTTCCCCTTCTTCTTCCCTTTCCATTTTTTCCTTTTCTTTTTTATTTTCTTTTTTCTTCCCTCTTTTTTTTTTTTTCCTATCACCTTCACACTGTGTTCATGCTTGTGACTGTGTGAATAGACTGTGTTCAGTCTGTTATGTGTATGTACCACATCATTACATACAATGACAGCAGTACAATTATAGTGCTACAACAGAAAACATTGGCTGTGTAGACGAGTGCTGTGAATTAATGCACTCGCTCTCCTCTACTGCCATGTCTGGGCCTTTTCTTGAGAGAAAAAGTTGTATCTTACCAGTCATCTTCACCGTTTCCCAAAGACAAACAATTAGGATCTCTTATTGTCTAAATCAGACATTTAATGTAATTCAGAAATTTACCAGCACAAACAAAAGTAATTTCACCACTGTTTGAACAGTAATGAAACAACTTTGTTGATCTCCATTGTGGGATAGGAGCTATGATCTGGTTTTATTCCCGTTAAACCCTGCGTGTTTTCTAAAACCACATCTGAGTTATGTTGGCCTCTAGAAGTTTGTGGAGGTGTTACACTGTATACTCTACACTGTATATATATAACATATATATTGCTCTAGCCCCACTCTTCATTGGGTCTACATATATATTACTGTCATTGAAGGGTTTAACAGTTCATCAATAGCAGCAGTCCCAGCCCCTCTGACTCTGTTAGGGAGTGAACAGCTCTTGTTAACAGCTGGCAGACTATTGCTGCAGTACTCTATTATTTTATCTAACAGAGGATTTTATGGCTATATTTAGTTTAATTGAAGAATGTCCTAGAAAAGGGCTGATGACAAGTTTCATTATCAATATACCGGTTCCCATACAGACAAATTTTTTTTTAAAAGGGAGGAAAAAAGTTAATTGGAACCAGAAATTACTTCTGGCAGTTAAAATCCTTTAGCATTTTGTTGGTATGTAGCTTGTATCTAGTCGCTGGCTGATACGATCCATGCTCTGTTTCTCCTAGTCATTGTGAAGTTCATGGTCAAAAACATGATGACTTCCATCGGTTAAGCATTTATTTACTTCAGTAATCCTACCAAAATGATATTAATTCCCCATGGAGACATCTTGTTTACAGTATATTACAAAATCTAACTTCTAGATAAAAAGGTTTTACTTTGCCCTGTACCTGTGAGAAATGGTGTTCTCTTCAGAAGAAAAAAATAGCAGAAATCAGGCACATGTTTTTTACTGGTAGGAAGTAGTTTTGCATTTTCATTACCAGATTTGAAAATGGGTTGTTTCATAGCATCATAGGATAATTCAAGTCGGAAAGGACTTCAGGAGGTCACTGGCCAACCTCCTGCTCAGCGTCAGCTCTGACATCTCGGGGCACGTCTTCACAGCATAAAGTGTCAGGCAGAGACGAATCTAGCCTGCGGGCTGGAAGCTGAATTAATGTGATACCTTGCCTAGGTTCATTACCCTGGCTGAAAAAGAGTATTATGTTAATGTGGCTCTATTGCTTCTGACTGAGAGCTAGCTTAGGCACCTCAGCCTGGCAGAGCTGTGCTCTGTCTTGTTTTCTAATGCCAGCACCTGTGAAGAGGAGCTCCCAGGAGGTGCTGGTGGAGACACTGCTCAGCACGCCTGGCTCTGCATTGTCCCCCTCCCAGGAACAAATACCATGCTTAATACTGTGAGTAAAAATATGTTACCCAACCTACGAAGCAGTGCGCCTTTGGCTGGGAAAGGCTGGTACAGTGTCTCCTCCCAGGAACAAATACCATGCTTAATACTATGCGTAAAAATATGTTACTGGATCTATGAAGCAGCGTGCATTTGGCTGAGAAAGGCTGGTACGTAACTTTGGACGTTTCTTATAGCTTCTATGGATGGACATCTGCCAGCCTCTTAGGCCTTCTTGATACTCTGGAATTGTTGCTTTCATCTTTTTTATTGATTTTCCCTGAGATGAGGCTAATTTTCCTGTGTTTTGTAGGCTTTTTGAACAACACATACTGCTTCCTTCTGTAATAGCCAGGTTTTAGTTCATGAACCCCATATATCTTAGGAAAGCTGCATTAGCTGTGGCGGAGTTTATGCTGCAGGACCAGTTACAACGTCCTCCTGTTGTCACCTCATTTACGTACCTCATGAATACAGTTTCCGACCCGGTAGGTGGTATGCTATTCTCGTTTCATATATGGAGGCAGTTTTTTCCCCTGCTGATCTTACTTAGCGGGGAATGGATTAAAGCACAATGAAAACTGTTTGGACACTTGGTGATTTAAGAGCCTGCTGGCTTGAGGCTCATGCTGTGAAAATGTCACATACCCTAATCCTTGAATCTCCGGCATCCACAGCATCTCAGCACAGAAAAGGAAGCACCGCTGCTTGAAGCCTGGCCCAGGTGAGTGATGGATTGCCATTAGCAGTCGCATTGCTGGTGGAGCTGCCATGCTTCCCTGTCCTGGCAGCCTTACCCAGCTTAACGCTTCAGTCCTTCTTAATGTCATTTCACAGGTACCAAGTACCTTTTCTTTCAGATTGTCTAAACAGTTACAGTACCCCGGCTAGCACACAGAAGTCTGCTAACTTGTATTTGTACTCAGTTGCGTTTAGCTTTAAAGGCTGTTACTTCCACCCCTGAATTTAGGAAGAGCTGTTGTGCACAAAAGCTTGTCTGGTTTTTGTACCTCTGTTAGCGCTGGTGTTTTCATAGAGCAGAGTCCATTTAAATTCACCTGAAACAAACTTTTCTTTGGCTCTGTGGTATTGCATATTGCTTTGCCCCCACACCCTAAGGAAAAAAAAAACCCTAAAACGCTCTTCAAGTAGTGTTAGAGGTGTTTTTACTACCAAAAATCTGGAAAACAGCTCTCTTAAGAATATCTATCATTATTTATTGTTCAGTCTTTACTGAAAAGGGCTATCTGAAGCCAAAATATTGTTTCCATTTTCAGCGTACCATTGCTGGGTCATGTTTTCAGCTGCCCGTTGAGGGCGGACACCACCACGAAGTCACACAGTAAACATGTCCATCAGGGAGTACGCCTGTGGCGTTCACCACACCCTAACCGAACGCCTGAGCGTGGGCTCACACCGCAACACAACGTGTGCTCCGTGAAACTCTGAGGTACCTCAGGCAGGTGTGGCCGGTGCCCCCGGTGCCTGGCCCGCCCGCGCCGTCTTGTGGGGCAGGCAGCCATTTTCCGAGGGTGAGCTGGTCACCTACCCACTTCGCCTTTACAGGGGGCCCGGGCGCCCGGGCCAATCGGAATGACCCACGTTGTGGAACAGGGAGGCACGTGGCGTGCTGTCCGTGAACACGCGTGGCAGTGGGTCCTGAGTGGGACTTGGATGGGAGCTGTTGTTGGGCTGCGATCCTGGGGGCCAGGGCTGGCTGCTGCTGGCCGCTTCCTCTGAGGAGTGAGTTGTGTGTGCGTGCTTTAAGCGGGAGTCATGGCTGGTGCGTTACAGTGACCCCCTCTGAGGGGGCACGGGCTAAAATGCGGCTTTGGTTGTAACGGCAGCGCTCTTGTGTCGCAGTTCTAGTGAGGGTCCCCGAAGAATCAGCCTGTTCCCGTGGTGTTGGGTGATGGCAAGGCAACTGAAAAGCAGATTTTACTGTGCTGCACTGGTATTCAGTCAAAGCCCCTGTTTGTCTTCTCTAACATCACTGAAGGTATTATTTCAGATAAATCCTAGGCTTAGCTTTAATAGACTTATTGGGTATAGTCATGAGAGCTTTGAGTGTCAGGGTATTCCTAGCTTTGCGCTGGTTTTTCATGTACGTCAAAAGTTAGTACTGCTTGGAAACAAGACTAGAACTTGTGTGAAAATAGTAATGTGCCTTGTGAATCTTAAGACTTTCACTAGTCATCAGTAAAACATGTTGCTTCAGAATCAAACAAAACTTCTAAGATTTAGCTTACACAAACGTATACTCTGTATATCATCTACTTACCTAAGGCTTTCTGGACCCTAGAAGAAGAGAAAAAAACTGGGGTTGAGTGACATCTCTGTAGAAGCTATTTGGATCAGCTGCCTTTAAAAATCTTGATGTGATAATAACCCTGATAGAACGCTTATCCAGACGCATAAATATGCATGTGGGCCCTATATTCAGGCATAAATAACTGTCTGTCCCTGGAGTTTTTCTGTGCATTGACAGCTAGACAATTAAATTATCCATGTATTTGTTTTGTGATATTAAAGCAAAACTAGATGGGATGGTGAAGATCAGAATGTGGACATTAATGGTCCAAATTCACTCTTTCTGAAGGATAATGGACTTTAGCTGAGGATTCATCAAGAATTAAATTATTCCAACACATACAGGAAATTTTCTCTCACTTTGTGGTGATCAAGTCCTAGCTGTGCATTGCAGGAGTTGGCTGTGAAGTTGTTATCTCCCAGAAAGTACCCACAGGATAAGACTTCTGGCAATTAAAGCCCAATTCCCTGTTTTACCACACTTGTGCTCACAAAGCAGGGAGCGTTGTGTGTGAGTGGGTGGTAGGAAATGTGAAGGATGAGTTGTCAGGGAGTTTGGTATGAGTGAGCTGCCTTCCATGTCCCTGAATTTTGCCTGTCCACAGGGCAGCTTTATAGAAACTGCAGCATTATACCAACCTTTGGCAATTGGCAGTGACCCTCAAGGGAGCAGGGGCAAGCTGAGCATAATCACAGCAAGTATAGAAGTTTCTATTTTCTATTTCCAGCCCACCCCATACAGCAGAAGATTGTACTATTGTGTGGGGGTGTCTTTTGGGGAATTATATGGGTCTTCTGGGGAATCTGTGCTGGTGCAGCTATTCTCTGCCCCCTCCAAGGAATAGGTAGGGAACATAGTCTGCCTGTAATTGTCCACATGAAATCCTGTCCTCAGGAGAGGACATTAGTACACACACAAATGATAAGTCTTCTTAGCAGACAGCAGGCTTTTTGGGTAGCTATCAGCGACACAATCTACTCTGCGTACATTTCAAATAACAAGTGCAAACCATTAGATTAAACAATGCTAAGCAAAGGCAAAGGTGGGTAATTTTAAAGTCCTACGAATTGCTCTATAAATGTCTGTTATCCTCAGCGAGGCTTTTATGTCAATACAAAATGCCATACAGTGTAGCAGTGTTTGTTTGTTTCATTCTGCAAAGGCCAATTCTCAAGGCAAGACAAATGACAGATGAGCAGATCCTTGTAGCCAAATATTTGCCAAAAGGAAAATCAATCTTTTTTTCTCCTCTTTTCTTCTGTTGTCTGCAATAGCTCACTCCAAACCTAAGCAGAAGCCTGAAGTAATGTCCCTTATCTCCTGTGCCCCTGTTCAGACAGTGCAGTATCTGCTACACTAGGTCAGGCCCTTAACTGTTCTAGGAAGTCTTATTGATTTGTGTGGCCAATAACACAGTCAATAATAATAACTCCCCAAGCACTACTTTTGTACCGTTATCAAAAGGTGAGTCATGGAGATCATCCTGTCCCCGACCTCCCCTCGGCGGGTGAGTTTCTTCCTCAGAAGGAGCACTTCTTATCCCTTCGATGTCTCCATCTGCTCTCTGACGTAAAGCAGGATCCAACTGCAGATGCCTCCAAGCCAAGCGGAAGGCTGGAGGCTGCATTTAGCTGGCTGTGTTGCAAAGGGGAAGATGATTCAGCAAGTCATTTTTTTCCCCTTCTTTTAGTGCTGCCCAATTCCCTAACCCCTTTGCGGAAAGCAAAACATGATTTGGTTCAGGCTGAGCTCTGCCATGAGTGCAGTGGAAGCGTGGAAGGTGGCTGGCCCTGGGAAAGACGGAGGTGACTGACTGCTAGCACACTTGGCAGTGTCGCCAGGGTCAGTGGAGTCCCAGCCTGAGCAGTGGCCAAGACAAAACAAGCCAGGACACTAAGGCCTTCTCAAAAGCAAACTCACTAGGTTTGATGAGCTCAAAGGGAAATGTGTAGGCATTTGCACTTTTACCATCCATACAGCATCTGACAAAAAAAAAAAAAAAAGAGACAAGCCCTTGGGATTAAAGTAAGTGTTACAGTTACTAGAAAGTGGGGAAAAAAATAAGCAAACAAAAACCCCTGTAGCTTTGCCTTCATTTCTGTGATTCTTGGAAAGGTATGCTTAGTTTCCCTTCTTATAAAAGGTACCCAGTCCTATCTCACAGGTTAACCTTGTAGGCATTTTATTTATGACGTCTAATGAATCTGTCATTCTAAATTTCTTTGAAAGAAGTACAAGGGCAGAGATGTGCTTGCCAAATGCAGACTAATTCAAGATATTAACAGTACATCCAACCCATTTATAATTAAATGCCTTAATATCAATCCCATCATTAGTAGTATAATTCTCCAAAAATGTATGGGAGAGAAGACGATTAAGAAGAGCAAAGTTCTAGGGTTTGGAAGTGAATCTTATAAGCAGTAATAGCCTTTTAAAGCTCTACAAATTTAATTAGAAAGATGCTGATAATGTTAAATGACCTATAGAACCTATGTCTCTCTGTATGAGCTGAGCATGAGTAGCAAATCTGTCTGAGAGGAAATCACTTCTGTTACCACCTTTTTGGAAATGTCTGGACAGTTTGGGTGCTCCTTTGCATATCAATTTACCCATGTTTGAGCATTAACTAACCCTCAGCAAGATGCCCCTTCCAGAAATCGGTGTGAAGGGAAGAAACAGAGCATCCTCTCTGGTCTCTGTGTTCAGGAAGCACTGAATGTTATGAAGACTCAAATAGAATGAATATTCTACACGCGGGTCTGTGTATTATCTCTTGTTATCCCACCTAAATCAGCAATATTTTGAAAGAAAAGGAATGGAGGCTTCACACAGTATATACTGAAAAATGTTCATAAATGTTTTCCACAATGTAGCTCATACAAGAGGAGACATATCTCACATAGTAAAGAAAATACAGTTCAATATCCAGAAGCTTGTAATCTGGGTGAGTTAAGACCTTGCTAGCACAAAAACAAGCTGCATTTTTATTACTTTGTTGCATTTGGATTATGTAATGCCTTTTTTTAGAATGTTGATACTAGAGAAAGTGTTGTAAATAGGATTCAGGGTTTACCACTTTGAAATTATTTTTATATTTCTCATGTCGTGATTTGCAGAGAAGCTTCCTTCCATCCCAGACCTCCGTCACACACTTCCATTCTTCACCTCCATTCCTGTTCAGAAGGAAACATTTCTGAATTTGGGGCAGACTTCCCCTGCCTGTGTGTGGCAGGGTGTGAAGGGACTTTCGTAACAGCAAACAAAAGGGCTGCATAAACTATCACTACGGTAGGCAGGGATGGGATCCTCCCACTGCTACAGCCCATATAGTTCTATGGGAAGAAGGAGTAGCAAAGCACGGCAGAAAAAGCAGCACCATGGAACAGATTAGGACCATGGTATGAGCTGTGCCTGACTGAAAACACAGCAGTAGTGTTGATAGATTTGCCTACCTGCAGATATTAAAATCCTGCTGAGTTTTGGGGTTTTTTAGAAGCAATTTAGTTGCTTTAGCAGTACTCTGTTCCATATTAAAATAATCTTTCTCAAGATCATCGGTAATTGCCCTTATCTGTTTTGGTTCAGTAATTATTTATTACTGCAGTAGGGGAGGAGGCTTGATTTTGTTCGACTTGGGGTACCCCACTGAAAGGCCCTGTCCCTACCCCAGGAAGTCTGCAAAAGCAATCTTCTTTCTTTTCCGCTAATGTCACTTCACCCCAGGTCTGACAGGATAAGAAAAGTGGGGTATTGCTGTATGACTTGCAATTACTAGATTACCACAGCTTTGCAAATTTCTGCTTGCAACTGCGTTCATGATCTTTTTAATCTGTCTGAACCAAGAAATAAAATTAGCTTAAAGAAACTAAGCACTCATGTTAGTTAGCATATGTAAAAGGCTATGAATTGTTGTGGTACCCAGCTGATGTGCAGTAACATAAATTCCACTACTTTGGATTATATGACCATAGGCTTACACTTGTCTTCACAGTTTTTGTGCTGGGGTAACTATTATAGCCCTCCATAGCTATAGTATAGTAGTTATGTGTGTGTGGTTACACCGATACAAACCTTAGTATGGATCCTTCCAGTATTTGTCAATACTTCTTCCTTTACCCTATAGATAATAGCAATGATTGAAAAAACATCTATATGTCCAGGTAGCTGTGCTATAGGGGGGAAGCTATTTCATGTATTACTTTGTAGTGAAAGTGGGTGCAATATGTGTGAACATGTGAACAAGCCATTTAAATGGGAGCAGAAGTAATGCTTTTTAAAGCAGAAGCTTGACTGTTAGAGCAGCACTAGCCCCTTGGTGGGAAGACCCTGCAGGTCTTTGCAAAGCAGAGGAACGTGGCTCTGCCCATGCCCCGGAGGGGGAAGGTGGGATGGGGGTGAAGGGGGTGGGTGCCGAAGGCATTTACAAGCTAGTGCCAAGGCTGGGCAGCAGATCAGGTCTCCTGAGCCCCACTCTGATGCTCCACACAATTTCCCACTATAGAGCTTTGTGAAACCAGTTTGGGGTTTTTTTACTGGTTTTGTGGGCTTGAAGTCTCTAAAAGTGGAGACTGGTTAGTATCCAGTTGGATGTTTAACCTCACACGTGTTGGATATCACACATACATGGTTAAGTTATTGTCTTATTGTCAACACTGACATAGCAACTTCTGGAGCTTTTTCTGTCTACTAACAGTCTTTCTGACAGCTAGGGCTTGATTTTCTGTTTTCCATGTCTTTGCTATGGAGCAAGGTGCTTTGTCTGGCAATTAGTTTTTTTGAGGTCTAGTTGTCTCTAGACTGATGAATCCCACAGAACGTCCTTTCACCTAAATGGCACCATACAAGCCACATCTGTGCATAACGTGAACTGTGGCTGAGAAGTGATCACTAACCAGTCCTGAACAGCAAAGCCAGCTTTATCCCCAATTTTATTCTCTCACCAGCTGTGACAGCTGCCATCCCAACTGTAAATCCTTTGCAGCTGATAGTGTCCAGAAACACTTTTGAGAGGTTTTGGAAAGGGTCCCAAATACTTCCCTCTGTCTGTAGGTAGTACCACCATCAGCTTCTGCAATAGACCCTCTGAAAACTCTGTTCACCTTCTTGAAAGGCTTTAGCCTCTCTCTAAGTTACTTTATTAATAATGCATAATTTAATTTTACTATTACTGACTTAAAAGAAATAAAATTTTAAACACTGTATTAATGCGTGATGTATGAGATGAAAACTGCCCAGACAAAATTCATTAAGACTCACTATTCATTTTCTACTTTTCCCTGCTGCCTCCATTTTGTACCAATGGTGATAAGTAATACTGACCAAACTTTCTTTGATGAGATTTTGTCATTCCCAACAGCGCCAGGTACCAGTGGCAGCAGCTGTACAGATGAGCAGAGGAAAGGGAAGCTCTGTCGGAACTTCTTCATCCTAAGCTCTGTGCTTGGGCATAGCATAGAGTTGGGACCTATCCAACCCTGGTTCACTGTACCTCTTGCTCTTTCTAGGATATCTCTTGCAGGGATGCTCAGTCTCGCCAAGCAGCCTAAGCACTTAATGCTTTTCACTTTGTGCTGTTAAATGAATCGGGATTCCATTCCAGGTGCCGCAGCTGCAGCACAGTACAGGCACAGCACTTTGAAATGGTTTGTACACCGTAGTCTGAGAGCCCCTGACACAGAGCAATATGAAGTCAGAGGTGAAGGCTGCTTCAGAGACTGTATTGATTCCTGGGTTTATTTTGCAAGACTTGGGCCTGGTAGCTATTGAAAACAATAGAAAAGATCCTCTTCTGCAGACAGTACAGCAGGGCTTGCTGTGTGAGGAGTCTGCCAAATTGATAGCTGTGCAGACCAAACCCTCTCACTCATGGGAGAGTAACGTCATACACTAGTACAGACAGTATGAGCTTTTCCTTGTCTTGCCAATCTGCTGCGGTTCTCACCCAAAGGGCATCATTTGCTGGGAGAGCAAGTATTTTGCATGCACCCTAAATACAGTCCTGAGTATTTCTGCTATTTGAGACACCTAGAAGAAGAGTTTGTTATTCTATTTCCATTAGCATGATCCTTTGTTTGATTTTAATAGCATGTGCCTGAGTTTCTTTCCTATAATTCCATGTGATATTGTATAATCCCTCAACCTTGTCCTTTTACTCTCTTCCACCAAATACATTTAAAAAAACAGTTTTCCAGCTCCTTATCCTATCAATGCTTGAGAAGGGGTTTTCAATCTTCTGTTTTAGTAAGAGCTGGTACTTAATTACACACCTCCTAATCTGATTAGCAGAGATGAAGAGAACTCTTAAAGATATTTGGAGTATTTTTATTGAAATCAACAGTCTGACACTGCAAACTGCGCTTCAATAAAAAGCTGATCAAGGTGCAGTTGACTGCTGGGGCACACTTCCAGTGCTGTTGGTGCTGATGCACAAAAGGGTTCCTGTGCTCCCTCTATCAGTTGGTTACCTGGAGATAAACTCTGCAACAGATATGCATCTTGTCCTGCTCCAGAAATGCTTCTAGAAAAGTTACTTTTCACAAGCACTGACTTTTCCTTTAAAGAAAGAGATAGTTTTGATGCCCTGTAGTTGACTGGTTTTGTACTATGTTTGTAATAAATGTGTTGAAGTTACGTCTGGTATAGTGTAGTGACATCAGCAACGGGCGTCAAACAAACTGCCTTATAGCAATTCACAGGATGGCTGAGGTTGGAAGGCACTCCTGGAGGTCATCTGCTCCAACCCCTCTGCTCAAGTAGGGACAGCTAGAGCAGGTTTCTGTTGAGTTTTTAATACGTCTAAGGATGAAGACTCTACAGCCTTTCTAGGAAACCTGTGGCAGTGCTAGTCACCCTCACAATAAAAAAAAAATTTCTTAAGTATAAACAGGATTTCTTCTGTTTCAATTTATGCCCATTGTCTTTTGATTTCCCCTTCATAAACCCATGCTGACTACTCCTAACTATCTTATTGCCCTGTCCTTGTCTTGAAATGACTTCCAGGAGGATTTGCTCCATCACCTTCCCAGGGATTGAGGTGAGGCTGACTGGCTTGTTGTTCTCTGGATCTTCCTTCAGTTCTACAATGTCATTAAACTGCGTCTCATAGTGCCAGTGGTGACAGCTAGCACGGAGCTTGGTTATAAATTGAGGGGCCAAAAAACATTGCAGCACCTTTCCTTCTTCCCTGAGGACCACTTGGTGCCATGTGTACCCTCAGTCACAAGTCTGGGGGGATAAGGCCTCTGTTTAGCTCTCTCCCCAGATCCCCAAAGCAATTGCACGCTGCCTTTTCCTAACAGACACCTTTCAACCTGAGCTGGAGAATGCCAGTTTGCAGTACAGGGCTCACGGTCAGTACGGTTTAGCTGATTTGATCATACAAAATGCAATGCTGCGCTCTAGGTAGTTCCACAAATAACAGGACGGTAAAAGGCAATGCTTGTGCTTTGAAGGGTGGAAGATAGCAGATTCCTCACCACTAGAAATTTTCTGTAAATGGGACAAGATTGTTTAAAATTACGATGGCTGCTAATACAGTGTTCTCTGTTACTTGTAAACACAGTCGGATCTCAAGTGTAAAGCAGTGTTCATTGGTCTATGAGTGACTGAGGAGTAGCTCATGGATACGTTGCTCTCCTACTGGATTCAGGCAAGTTCTCACCCTACATTTAATTTAGAAGTTGAGAAAATTCATAAATTCAAAGCAAGACTCAGCTGAACCTACAAATTTTTGCATAATTTCTAGGGAAGCCATGCAATTCCAGGGATCTTACCCTGACCTCTTTCCCAAGCTGTAGTGTGGCTTCATGCTCAGAAAATTCAGCCCAGCTTTGCTGAAAGTTTTATGAACTTCGTTCAACCTGGGAACTAACTTAATTTTCAGACAGACAACATAATACCTAGATAGGCAGTGTGTGGGTGGGAAGATGCGTATGTCGCAATGACATAGGTTTTCATATCTGTTTGAATTAATATTTTAGAAAACAAGAACATTAATAATAGCTGAAAAACTAACTTCAGAATCAATTTTGTTCAACATAGCTTGGGTCGCATATCTGCAGCCTAAAGCTTATGGGAGTTTCTGTCTTTCATGCTACTGCCTGGAAACCAAAAGTGAATATTCGGAGTGCATCCACAGAGAGACTCGCTTCCTGGCATTCCCTCATACCCACTCACTCTTCCTCAACAGCTGAAACTTCCATTTGCTGAATGCAGAGGGTAGTGTAGTGATAGGGGCTGAGGAAAAAGCAGGAGCGCTCAATGCCTTCTTTGCCTCAGTTTTCAACACCAAGACCAGTTGTCCTCAGGATGCCCAACCCCCAGCGCTGGATGTTAAGGATGGGGAGCTGAGTGAAGCCCCCATAATCCAGGAGGAGATGGTCAGTGAACTGCTGTGCCAGTTAGACTCTCGTAAGCCTATGGGCCCTGATGGGATTCAACCCAGAGTGATAAGGAACTGGCAAAAGAACTTGCCAAGCCTCTTGCAATCATCTACCAGCAGTCCTGGTTAACCAGAGAAGTTCCAGAGGACTGGAAGTTAGTAGGTCAGTGAACTGCTGTGCCAGTTAGACTCTCGTAAGCCTATGGGCCCTGATGGGATTCAACCCAGAGTGATAAGGAACTGGCAAAAGAACTTGCCAAGCCTCTTGCAATCATCTACCAGCAGTCCTGGTTAACCAGAGAAGTTCCAGAGGACTGGAAGTTAGTAAATGTAATGTCCATCTACAAAAAGAGTCAGAAAGACAAACCAGGGAACTACAGGCCTGTCAGCCTGACCTCAGTTCTGGGCAAGGTCATGGAACAGATCATCTTGAGTGCCATTACACAGCACATGCAGGAAAATCAGGGGATCAGGGCCAGCCCACATGGATTTATGAAAGGAAGATCATGCCTGACCAATCTGGTTTCCTTTTATGACAAGGTGACCCACTTGGTAGATGAGGGAAAGGCTGTGGATGTTGTCTGCCTAGACTTTAGTAAGGCCTTCAACACGGTCTCCCTCAGCATCCTCCTAAATAAATTGGCTGCTCGTGGCTTAGATAGGTGGTCTCTTCGATGGGTAAAAAACTGGCTGGATGGCTGGGACCAGAGAATTGTGGTCAATGGAGCTAAATCCAGTTGGAGGCCGGTCACTAGATCCAGGTGGAGGCCGGTCACTAGCGGTGTTCCCCAGGGCTCAGTTTTGGGCCCGGTGCTGTTTAACATCTTTATAGATGATCTGGACAAGGGAATTGAGGGGACCCTCAGTAAATTTGTAGATGATACCAGGCTAGGTGGGAGTGTTGATCTGCTGGAGG
>NW_009614525.1:0-476 GCF_000690535.1 Cariama cristata | reverse complement strand
AGATATCCCCTCTTGCCCCCAATTTTTTTCTTTCCAGGGGTGCAAGATATCCCCTCTTGCCCCTAGTTTTTTGGCATTCTCCCCAAAGGACTGTGGGGAGGTATGCTCGGGGTACGGTTTTTAAACCCCTCCCTTTTCCCCGACCTATCCTTACCCGTTCGGTTTCCCATTCTTTCCCACGGGACCTCTTTCACCCAGTATTCACTTCGTCCCTTCACCGGCCGATCACCTCGCGGAGGCCCCACTCGTGTTGCAGAAACTCCTGCATCTCATTCACACACTCTCAGTCCCGTAATCCCAGGTACCCGAATAATACTTAACTGTCTATTTTCTTACCCCGGTTCTGTGCACAGAAATTCTCAGCTGCTGCGTGTAAAATGTCTTAATATATAAATATACTCCTTTCCCTCCCTTTGTTTCAAGAGTTCTCCGTCCAGGTCATTTTGTTGCCGTCTCCTTATGAAGCAGGGCAGTAC
>NW_009614524.1:2943-27290 GCF_000690535.1 Cariama cristata | reverse complement strand
GGTTTATTTTGGAGGTGGTACCCTGTGTGCAGGTTTGGGGTGTGTCCGATTTTCAAAGAGAAAATCCCATGGGATGAGAGATGGCTCTCCCCCACCCCTCCACCACCTTCTTTTTTGCAGGACACACGAGTGAGACGCGATGGCTTTGCAAAATGTTGAGTCTTCCTCCACGGTCCAAAGGAGCAGGGCGCAGATGTTACAGACTCTAGCTGCGAGGCTCCTGACTCTCCAAAGGCGCGTCAGGCCTTCCCCAGAAAATGTTTGTTGATGGTAGCTGACAGTTACTGATGTAGCCGCAGATCAGAAGTGTCAGGAAAGCAAATCTTGGAAAAGTTAACTTCATCTCCTGCTTTACTTGGCCATGGGAGTTCAGACCTCTGGAAATAAGTTCCTGCTCAGGGTTTTTCTAGTCATAATTCCTGACGTTTCAGATGTCCATTTTTAGGTGTTCTTTGAATTTTGTATGTTACTGTAGATTTAATCTTCTCAATCAAATGCCTCCATTTAAAGGTACTCTGATACTGAAATAAGGGAAGAAGACTAGAGTAGGCGTGCTGCCTTGTTGCCTTCAAATACAGAGGCCATGACTGATAAATACCGTAGTTCCTTTAGGTAGTGCTGACTGCAGCACTAATTAAACATGGAGCTTATGCGATATATTGGTGTATTAAATTGGATTAACAGATTTGCTGTATGGTAATGTGCTGTTCTTATTTTGGGGGATGGGTAGGAAGGAAAACTAACATCAAGGTGCATCTTAAATCCTCAGGGTTTAAAGGGGGTGGAATAAATTACTGTTAAACCTGTTGTAGTGTTTCATGTGAAAAATGTTTTCCTCAATTACCTGAACATATATGTGCAATGAGCCTAAAATAGATAATAGTACACAAGAACCAATGAATTGTACAAATCACACAGCATATGGTAAGGATTTCTAACTTATATATTGACAGTAGCTACATTTTCCAAGGAAGTGTTCAATTTATGCATTTGTGTATCTGCTGGATGAGCTTTATAAAACATGGGATTAGTAGTATCATTAGTATGAAAGCCTAAAACACTTGTGTGGATTGGATGCTTTACTAAAAATGAATAAATACATTGTCTCTGATTGGTACATTTGTAAGTGAGGTTTCTGGTAAATCTCTTCAATGTGTGTTATATCCTCTAGGCTCTGTCCTGCACTGCTGTGATTAAACCAAACCATTCCTGTCATACTGATTTTGCATATACTTATTAGAAGAATTGACACATGACAGAACAGCCTTCAAAATCTCCTATTTTTAAAATTTTTTTAAAGGAAACATGGTGCCTTCCATCATCAGGAGGTTTTGGTGCCATGAGGCTCTGTTTTGAAAGCACACTTATTTCGATGTTAAGTTCTGATGTACTTTGGAGTACAACAGAAAAATGCTTACGTTGATCACTTGGTTTACAACATATGTTTAGTTTTTTGTGATGTTCTCAGGCATTGAAATAGTCTCTGTTAGCTAATAGCACAACAGTTTTGCTTTATGTGCACTCATGTTTAAAATACACGTTTGCTGCTTGTCTTTCATATTTTGTCTTCCATAAATACTGAATAATTTTCTTCACTGCAATGCTCAGGGATAGTGAAGGTTTTCCAAATACTTCAGAGACTGGATGAATGCACTATCCAAAATGGATCCTTTTTTAAGTTATTCAGTCCTTTACATCATCTTTGACATCATGGCCCTGATTATAAACGTCCAGTGAGTGAGCAGAAAGAATATTCTGTAGTTGAGATTGATCGCAACTCAAATTGTTAGTTGTCTAACCAGTTACCATGTGATTGTATTTAATACACGATACATTTGAACAGGAGATAAGCTTTGGAGTGGGGAAGTTTGCTAAAGTAATTCATGTTTTCTGTGTCTCCATAGAATGTTTTACACACATAGCAGTTTTTAGATTGTCCCCACAGTATTTGAGTCGCTTTGTGTTTCAGTGTTATCTGAGTAATAAAAAGTTAATCTGGATCACGCTTGGAGCACTACTGTGTTTCTGAACAGCACAAACTGATGTTTCTGAACATCTTTCTGGGATCCATCGCCCAAACAAATAAGGGTTTAATTCAAAGCATCCAAGTAGTCTTGAGTAGCAGATTTCAAGTCTTCCTGGCGTGACATTGACAGCAAAACTGTGGCCTTTCCTATGTCAATATTTTTAAACTGCTGCGGGTTTCTTGTAAATAAAGTATAGCTTTCTTTGCTTCATTTTTTTACAAGACAATTTTTTGTAATTGTCTTCAATTAGGCACATTGATGAGTAACATCCATGTAGGACTTTATAGCAGTTAAGTCCAGACACAGCTCATACTTTTTGGGTGTTACCGATACTGATGGGCTGAAATTATTTTTTTTTTCTTGGTTCCTTTGCAATATGGATAGATATTTAAAAAAATACATCCAAATCCTAGCCTTCCTGCCTGTAGGTGTTATTGGAAAATCTGGAAAGAAAGGTTGAACCTACCTTGCTGTTTTGTTGGAACCAACCAACAGGACTCACAAATACTGAAAACTGATAGAAAGTGGGTAAAGAACGGGGATTTTTCCCTTTAAAACAACAGACTTCAGCACTGGAGAGTGACTAATATTCTGGTAATACATTGCAAATTTTAGCAGATGTGACTTTCTGCTGTGATTTCCACTTTGGTTCTCTTAAGGGAGTCAAGCCTTAGCTTAGAATAATAGAATAATTTGGGTTGAAAGAGAGCTCAGGAAGTCGTACAGTCCAACCTCCTGCTCAAAGCAGCATTGGCATTGAATTTAGACCAGGTTGCTCAGGGCTTTGTGCAGTCGGATCTTGAAAACCTCCAAGAATGGTGATGGCACCATCTCTCTGGGAAACTCATTCCAGTACTTGACTCTTCTTGTGATGAAAATGTTTTCTGTATGTCAGGTTCAGCTTTCCCATTGACTGATAACGGAGCCAAAATGGAAATTACAACAGAATTAGAGCAGCAATTAGGTTTGTATATGTTGCTTAATATGTATCATGCAAAAAGAGAAGTTAATCATAGGACTGGCTTAAAAAAATACTTTTTTTAAAAAAGTAGTATGTCTGTGTGTACTGTGCTGTGTATCAAGACTGTTGCACGATATAACTTCATTTGTATACTTCACTTGTCAGAAAAATGCTACAGTACCCAACTGGTTCCTGCTTAATTTCAAATAATTTTTTTGTCCTCAGTTCAGTGTCTGCCAGCACCAAATATTACTTGCAAAGATCATCTTGGCATAGAAAAAGTCTTTACAGGACATGAAGTTGGATTTTACAAGCCTATTGCATGTCGCAATGTGTAAGTACACTATTGTAGTAATTTGCCTTTGTTTTCACACAGAAGTTTTTCTAAAATAGTATGATGTGTTGACAGAAGGACAAAGAGAAGTAAGGTAGAATCGTAGACGTGTTGACCAGTACTTAATCCTCTAATAAACACTGTAAGTAGTATAAGGATACAACATGCATTACTTAATCTGTCTCAGCCATGGACACATTTTTGTTTGTTAAGTTATGTTTGCGTCTTTGCTTTACCTTAGTATTTTACCTTTGCGTCACTTAGTACTTTACCCTGGCAGAAATTTGCCCCAAATGCTAAGGGTGATTTCACATATGCTTAAAATCCACACAGCTGCTGAAAGGAGCTGTCTGAGGACACCTCTGTATCCCTTTCCCTGATGTACCCCACCGTATTCTGAATCGGGGTTTGAACTAGCTTGGATCAGTTCCCCAGTTTGAGTCACAGTACAGTCGCTTCAAGTGCTTGTGCCAGCACAAGGATGAGGGCAACTCAAGGATAAGAGAGAGTGGAGAAAGGAGGGCTGGACTCGGCTGCTCTGCTCAGTGGCAGTACTGATTCATGCCAGTTTAAAGTGTGCCTATAGCTGCAGCTTAAGTTGTAGCGTGCATGAATATTGGAGGAGCTTAAGTCTCTTTCCAGTTCCTCAAAATATCTCTTTTAGAGGAACTGTTCTCTGTCCTTGAACAACCTTTGTATTTAATCAAGTCCTCTGTGTCTTTTAAGAGTCTGTTTCTGAAACATGAAAAGGATGGACCTATTTTTTCTAAAGCACACTGTGAGCAATGGCGAGCTCTGGGTACCAATAAATGTTCCAACTGGCCAATGCTGATGATCGGCGAACACCTGTCAGTACCATTTGTTTCTCCTTTTTGTGGGATTCACGCAGGAGCCTTTTTCTTTTGTCCTACCGGAATCTTAGGAAATTAAAACTCCAGTAATATTCGCTGGGTATTCCTTACCACACTAGTGGGCAAATAACTCTGATGTGATACTTACTGCTTGATAATTTGCCTAACTCAGAAGTACAGCTCTGCCTCTTAGTTTCATAAATATTTTCTCTGTATTTAATCTTCTCAACAGTCAAAGCTTAGCAAATTGAAGAAAACATATTATTACGTATAATCAAATTTAAATGCTAGCAAACTAGACTTCAGTCACATTTTTGTCTGGAAACAATTGCATTTCAGTCCCATCTGTGATGGGGACTGAGAATAAGATGAGCTATACTAGTTTAATAAAATTGCTTCCTCTTTGGAGTAGACAGTAATTCTTGTGTTTGGAGTTTTTTGTATACGCATATTTTTGGTTTAATATATTTTCTAGAAACATTTTTAAAATGTAGTTTTTCTATACATTTATGAATTAAAAAACCAAATCTATGTAGGCAGAAAAATGTCATCCTTCTTATGGTGGCTATTACTTGATCATGATTATTGTTTATGATGAAATAATCAATGGTTACATTACCAAAAGAACTTGCTGTGGCTTTTTCATTCCCATGGCTGCTAGTATGGCAGAAGGGGAGGAGGACTTTTTGCAGACTTGCTGAAAACTCCGGTAAAATACAACTGTGAATGTAGAAAGAGGTACACAAGCATGCTCTTGATAAAGCCCCAAAGCCAGTTAAAAATGGCAGCAAGATTAATATTACCATCCTTCATATGTGCACTTGTTTAAAAAGTGGTCTAATCAGTGATCATTATATGATCATTTTATAAGGCGTTTGGAATGTTACCTAGGTGTTGGAAACACTATTTTAAGCAGGAATCTCTGGCTTGATATTACAGCAATAGACCTGCCCTTTCTACTGCTTTTGGGGGATTTTCCAGCATCTTATCTGAGTTTTGATGGAAACTGTAACCATCTTCTGGCAGGAATAACTGCACATCATTTAACCAGAAAATTGGTTTGAGAAGGCATCTTCCCATAGCAGGATTGCCCTAGCATGGGGACCGCAGGTTAATCTCTGTCCCTAGCTTTTGGAAGGAGCAAATCTGTAAGTTGTCCTTAGCCAAAACTGTAAATTAACAACAGTCCAGATAACAGTTCTGGGATCCAGTTATTTTAGAGTATGACCAGGAGATGTTGTATGTTTGTATAAGTGAATGTGTTCAAGTTTCTCCTAGTATTGGTTCAAGGAAAAGCTTGTCAGTGCTAGTAAGGTTGTTCCAGCAAAGAAGTACTGGGAGTCAGGATTGCTTTGGTTTGGTTTGAATTTGATGTTTTGGAGGTAGATTTTTTGCCAAATTCTAGAATTCCCCTCTTGTGTATTTTGCTTAATATGTGCAGGCCCTGATTCTGCAGACTTGAAATGTCCATTGCTCAAGTATTGCCCTTCCAGGCAAGGAGTCCATCGAATGGTAGTCTGTGAAATTCATGAAGTTCAGTGTGGACAGGTCTTTGAGCAGTGCTAAGAAACTCTGAAAGGGCACAGAAACCACTGGGACCTAAAGCAGTACCTACGTATTATCAACTGGTGTGGGAGAGCTGGAAGAGTAAGTTTTTAACGTGGCAGCTGGAAGAAATGTATGCAGGAAAAAAGAAAGATTGGATGAGGCTGTGAAGCAAGAAAAATTCAGAAGAGCAACTGAAAAGAAATTGCATCTTTTACTCAATTGTAGAAATTCCTTTAGGTGCCTGAGATGTGTTACTTTCCTAACTTCTTGGTTTAGTCTTCAGTGCATGTATTTATCTGTAAAAGTGAGTAAGGCAAAGGAAATACAAGAGTGGATGCAGCCTTGTTACAGTATTAACATGCTTCCACTTCATACTAGATTTCTTCTGCCTGTCAGTTTGCTGTTGACTAGGTTGCAGACTGTTCTGCTTTTAAAAGCATCTCAATGCATAGGCGAGTGCTCAGTTTATGACTGGTTTTGATCCAGAGCATCTCAAATTAAACTGTGTTTCCACCTTTTATGTAAGAGCTCTTTTTATGCTTTAGTGTCCTTGGAGGGTTGCTGACACTTCGTAGTTGATAAACAGTTTCCAACAGTTTACCTCAACTTTTAAATAAAACTGTTAGTGTTCTTTGCAGTGGAAACAAGACAGTTCTAAAGATGGTAATTCACGTTACATTCGGTTCCAGGAATGCCCAGTATGTTCTGTGTTGGTAATAAGTGCTAAGTAACAAATATTGAGGTAAGAGTCATGATTTAATCACTTAATGTTGCCATTGAGCTTTAAAGTCAGTAAATCTAGATAATAACCAAAAAGGTAGATCTTTATTTGGCATTGAAAGTGCTTAATAAAGGTGCTTGGACCTTTCTTAGCTACTGTCTTTGTGAAACTCTGTGTTTTATTCAACTGTCAACCAAGAGTTTAATTTGGGCTTATTAAGTAATTGCTGGCACATAGTAGTGCACGTATCAAAACAGTGAATTATTGAATATTTTTAAAGTTCTAATTACATTTGGGGTTGCTTTTCTTTTCAGAAGCTAGCTGTTCGCCAATGCAGCAAAGGATGCAGCAAGTTCTGGGATTGATAGCTAGATGTTTCTACCTTGCTGATTAGTGTAAAGTTCACATGAGCAATGCCTGAAAGTTACAGGTGGTTACGTGGCCACATCACTGCAGCTGTTGGCAAGAATGGTGCCAATTAGCATAGATCTCCAAAAGTCTGTTGAATCTGTGTACTTTGTATGACTAACCATGGGATGCTTAACTTTAGGGTACTTCTCTACCACTGTACATCTTTGTGCTGTCAACAGTTCTTTTCATTTGCGAGTTTGTCGCTTTAGAGTGTAGTAAGTGGATACATGACTTACCCATTTTGTTGAATCTTTCCTGCAGCTTCTTCAGCCAGTGGCCATGGTTCATTTCTCCTTCAGATCTCATTGCAATTACTGTCTCTGCTGACATCTCACCTGTCTATCCTGTTCCTCTCGATTTGGCTGTGTGTGAGACTAATGCCTACAGACAGTATGCATACACCTCTTAGCTTTCTGGGGTTGTCTCAGTAGGGCTGAACTGTTAGGAAGTGCTCTATAAAACTGGGAATGGATCAGCAACTGAATTATATCTCTCTTGACAAGAAATCATGATTTAGTTTCAGAATAATCTGTATTCTGCAAAAGTATACTTGAGTTGGAACAGCTGAAGTTGCTTTATGGAGGATGCCTACCCAGTTTGAAAGCTTAACATTATCAATTCTGTGTCCGTTAATTGAAGATAAATAACAAGTCTGTTGTTTCTTGTTTTTTTTTTTTTAAACTGAAGCAGCAGGCAAATGAGTCACTACTTTAATTCTCAAAAGTATGAGTGAATATATTTTGCACTTAGTCTCTACATTACTTGTTTCTTTTGGCAGAAATGGATACTCCTACAAAGTGGCAGTGGCTCTGTCCTTATTTCTTGGATGGTTGGGAGCAGATAGATTTTATCTAGGCTATCCTGCATTAGGTAAGTTTCTTATTTTTTCTTTGAGGTAAGGCTTATCGTTATGATGGAGTTGTGTGTGCATACTTATATTTTGAGTAATGAAGGCTGACAGTCATAGTTTTAATATTTACAACTAGAGTCCTTACTTTATTGTCAAGTAAGATAAAACCCTGCATTATCCTCAGCCTGCTACTCTGTTGGAGTGAGTGGTGACAAATGGATATATAGCTGTCCAACAGATAAAATCCTAGTAAGCAAACATGATTATTGCTATTCATAGTTTTGCTTTATGTTTGCTTTGCATTGATGTTTACCACAGCATTCTTTGTGAGGAACTGAAACAGCAGTGGTTTTGACTTGTGTGCCAGCTACTTAAATGGTGCTTGATTTTACCAGGAAAATAGTGGACAAACTTTACAGTAAACCTAGTGTTTTGGGATATGGAATTTATTCTGGCAAAGGCATACTTTCAAGATAGCCCGTAGCATTGATAACAGTTCTGCAGAAGCTGGGACCTTTAATAAGACCCACCTCTGGTTAGTGTTTTTAGGACCTGATTCCCAGGGTGATGGTGCCACTGGCTTTTAAGTAATAGAAATAGCTTAGTATGTTAGAACTACTTGCACTGCCTGTGTTTCGGAGCTGGACAAATGGAGCAAATTTAAGTCTAGAGAGCATGGAGCAATGAATTGGAAAAAGCTGTATGTGTTACTGTCACTTCAGCTAGGAATTTTGAGTTTCTGCCCATTAAATGGAAACCCTTGTTTTTTTAATAACATTATCTGTCCTTCTTGATAATCTTGTGTTAACATCTGTGGTTTTTTCCCCTGATATTCTGTAATTAGCGCTTACTTTGTCCATCCTTTTCCCAAAAAGATACGTTTTTGGAAATGGTCAATAAGGTGCACCTTTTTGTTATACCATTGGATTTGGAATAATAATTTGCAGTAATTATTTTGTAATATATTCTAGTAATACAGATTTATAAATCCTCCATTCTTATATAGAAGTTCTTTATGGCTCATGCTTGTTAACCTTCCTGGAATATACTGTAGCCAGTAACCAAAGTTAAAAGACTTAAAATTAAACTCTTCCAAAGTCAAGTTTTCAAGCTTTTGAAAAGAAAACAAAAGCAAAAAAAAAAAAAAAAAGGGGAAAAGAAGACAAAAGCAAATAGATAAGACTAGAAAAGAAAAAAATAATAAAAATCAATAAATTGGATTCCTTGACAGTTGTTGCTTGCGGATTTTTTAAGTCATCCATGCACTGGCAAAAAATGGTAAGAAGGTAATAACATTGAAGTATTTTGTGCAAGTGTAGTGAAAGCTGTAAATGCTCTTTGGTTTATTTTTTTCTTTCTCTTTTGCTCAAAGAGAGTGCAAATGCAAACAAGCTATTGAATATGAAGAAATAAGGAAGGCAACCTCTTCCTCTCCCACACACTGTGAACTAAACCATAAGTTATTACTGCGTAAGAGCACTATCTTTTCCCTCCATGCTTTAGAGCAGTTTATTTTCTCAGTGTGATCTGCTCCTGGGGAGAGAAATGAGGAGGAAGAAAAAAATCTGCTTTACGCTGCACTCCAGAAACATATGCTAGGTTCAGAAACAGTTCTTCTACTTCCAGTAACATAATGGAGCAGCCAGTTCCTCAAGTAAACTGGAGCTGCTGCGGGAACCAGCAATGGTAAGAGAACTGCTGGGTTCCTAAAATGCCAACTGGCAGTGAGGTTCAGGACCAGAGCTTGAGAGGAGATGGCATAAGGAGCAGCACAAATAACTATCTTGAAAGGTGACTACACTCGATGCAGGTAATAACAAAGTAAGCTGTTCACCAGAGTCTGATGTTATTTAATTGTCTTAACTGTTGTTTCCTAAGGCTAGCATTTCTTTAGCTGGCTGTTTCCCTTATGTTCTGTTACGCTACTGCCAGTACTGATACCCAGGCTAACTTACATCTGGCTGCTGCAAGTCTTGTGCATTGGCCACTGGGAACAAGTTGTTTTAAACAGTGATACACTTAAGCTTTTTGCAGGTTTGAGTGGCACCACTTTACTTGTAATGTGCACACAGGCTTTTCTTCTAATCAGCTGAAAGTCCATACTGCTACTACTCTTTCCTCTTCGTGGTCTTTGGGTATATTTTGCCTGTTCTCTCTGACTGCTGTATTTTTCCACGGAGACAGATTATAAACTGTCTCCCTGGAGTTCATAAATCAGGCTAGTTTCATCTTGTCAACTATGGGAGCTGTGACCAGATAGTGGGATGCCCACTCTCCTCCATAAGCAGCCTCATAAACAGGGCATGGGGGAGAGGAGGTGATATGCAGTACGAATTGCTGCTTCTGGGAGAGGGGGAGCACAAAGGAAGAGGTGGAGGACAGGAGACTTTCAGGTGTTTGACCGAGAACAGGCTCATTCTTGGGAAAACAGCTGCATGGTTTTACTAGCAGGTATTATGCAGCATGGCATAATTTGTGGCTGTGGGGAAGAGATGCTCTGGGATGCCACACTGGCTGATGTTATCAACGTGCTTCTCTCTTGCCTCAGAAGTATGCTGGCCCTTGTAGGCACAGTAAGGATGTGCTTTTTAGCAGGGAACTGTTTTCTCTGTACAGCATAGCCTACAACTGACTTAAATGCAACAGATAGGTATTCCTCTTCATATTCTTTATGCTGGGTAAAGAGACAAACGTCTTCACAATGAGTATCTCATTCTCAAAATAACCTGGATGTTTGCCTAGCTCAGCTGAAGTATTCCAATATATATAGTACTCATTGTATTATATTCATTGTACAAGAAACTACTGATATTAAAAAAAAAATAATTTAAGACAGCCTCCTTCTTCTGAAGGCATTTTCCAAATGAAGTCTGCCTTGCGTGGCAACTTCCAATGAAACATTTATCTGTTAGCTGTTATTCCCATATATTTTCTATTAATCTTTCATTTATTCGTACAAAAAATAACATTTTTGAATACAAGTTAAAAAGAAGTGTTTATATATTTTTTTACATATATTCAAAATAAATTTCTATTTCAGCAAAAATATAAAAATGATACATAGGATTGTTCTCCAAAGTAGCGTGTTCTGAAAATTAAATCAGTATGTGCTGCCATTCATGACATGGTAGAAAGTCTCTTTGTACTCTTAAGTAAATTTTGCAGCTCAAGTTGGGATTTTTTCTGTCTGTGCCTCAATCTAAGAAAGGAAAATTTCCCAAAACTTGGTTATTAATTTTTGCCTTTGTTTAAGAATATTTATCTATGTAAAAAAAAAAAAAATTGTTAATGTTTAAAATACGAATATGTGATTTGGTTTTGTCCCTGATAATTAAAGATCTTTAACTTTAGATCTGTTTCTAGATGCACATGTATATATTTTGTGGGATGGGGAGAGAGTCGGGATGTGATTGCCATCAGAAACCTATGAACTTCATAGTGACTGGCTTAAAGCTACAATTAAATTTTATTTTCCTTTTTCAGGTTTGTTAAAGTTCTGCACTGTTGGATTTTGTGGAATTGGTAGCCTAATTGATTTCATACTTATTTCAATGCAGGTGAGTCAGGGCTTTCAAAACAAGATACAAAACTGCGTTTGTTAAATCTTTGATTTGATTGCTAATACTTTGTTGGCATGTTAGCATTTTAGCCTTAAGAACCTTTGTATATTGAAAAATCAAGACATTTATTTTAACTGTGTTTATAGATTGATGTTGTACAGTATGGACATGAAATATCAATATGTTTGCTGTTTGAATTAAAAATTAGATTAGCTATCTATAAATACTTGTAATGAAGAGCTTTGAAGCTATAGCACCGTAAATTCACTTTGTCAGAACCTGTGAGCTCTTTATGTGACACAGAGTGTTGGACTTTGCATGAGATGTCCTGCTGTTCCCAGAATCCTGAAATTCTTTATTTGCATGTGCTTGGTACTGATGGAGCCCATCATCTGGTGTGTCCATGCAGTGTGCAGGAGAGAAGATGTTGCCACTTTTCTGCCTCTCCTCCGACTACAAGTCCCATATCACCTGAGAGCTGTGACTGTAGGATTCATGATGGTTAAATCCTCAGCTGGGGTGACATCTTGTGACATCATGATATTGCCAAATTGTCTTATTCTACAGTGCATCTATTTAGCATGAATTGCAAATGGCCTATGATGAACTTAAAATGCATTGTGGATATAGGAATTGTTAATATGTTTTATAGAAAAAATATTTTTAAAGTATGCATCTTTGTATATAGGTCTTTTAAATTATATGCGTTCTCAAATTCCTTTCTATGCTGTCACAGTGATCTTGCCTCAGATCACTTACAGACACAGTTGAGAGTATCTTTCATCTCTCCTTATTCATCTCCCTGGTGACCCCACATCAATTTAGCATTTCCAGAACAAAAAAGACATGATCTTCTGTCCTTCTCTCTGTTCCTTACCTGTGCGGTATTTCAAAGATACTTGTCATCAACCTAATTCTCTCCTGCCTACCCTCCTTTGTTCAAGAAAAGTGGTTTGGAGCCCACTCATTTGTTAGCCTGATTTTGTGACTTAAATCCTCATCGGCTTAACCTAGTACCAGCGCCTGACTGTGTAATTTGGTTGATTAGAAGCCCTAGGGAAATGTTCCTTCTGAGACAGTGCTCACTAAAATAGTTAAACTACAGCATAACTTCAAAATAAATCTAGTTTCTGTTTGACTAATTAAGCATGACTAATTTTATGATGGGAAAATTAGCAGTAATTGAGACATTAGCACAAAGTGTATATTTCACTTTATATTGAAAACTGTTGGTTCTCTTTCTGTTGTAGATCGTTGGACCTTCCGATGGCTCTAGTTACATTATAGATTACTATGGAGCAAGGCTTACACGGCTCACTATTACCAATGCAACATTCAGGAAAATGCAGACCTATCCTTAACCCTGGCAGTAAGTGTCACAAATGCATAGGTGCATTTTATTTTTACAGATGGATCTAGTCGTCCACTGAAATTGGTGATGACTTATTAATTACACTTCATCAGAACTGAATATTAAATGTACATTGAACAAAGATGGTAGAATATGAAAATTCCTCAAGTGAATGAGTTTACCTCAAAGGTGCCAAGTTTCTTTGCGACTGCTCTAATTCTGTGAGCACATGGTTTGTTCCTAAGTTGTACCATTTGTGAAATGTGCAGACTTTTGCAATTTGCACTGATGATGTTCTGTGTCTGTAAGTATAATTTAGAGTGTTACAGAGAGGAGGAGAAAGAGTTGTTCGCAACAACTCTGCTGATCTTTAATCCATTGAAATTGATGAGAGTTTTAGCATGGATGGACCAGGATTACACTTGGGGCCTGTTTTCATAACTATGTGTGGCAGTTTGTAAATGAACTTAAATACCCCAAACCACAGAAACTGCCTTTCTTTCTATCCTGTTAGTTAAAATCCAGATAGCCCTAAATCTTGTGCTGGTGTATCCTGTGAAATTCTATTAACTGAAATAATTATTTCTGTAACGCTTAAAGACAAATTTTGGTCAAATTGCAAAATTTGGTCAGGGCTCATCAACAGTAGAAATATGGATGCATAAAAAATAGAACTGTAGATGACACATCACAAAAAAGGAGGAGGGTGGCTGTTGGGGTGCCCTGAGGTTAGAATAGGAAATAATTGTTCTGCTTATTTTGATTTTTTTTTTTCGCCCTTGCAATCATCCATACTGAAATATCTACCTTCTTTTTCTGAAAAGAAATTGGTGCATGTGTTTTACAGCTACAGAATGTCAAAAAAATTATTTCTTTGTACTAATAAAGCCCTTAAAAGGTTCTTATTTTAGATCAGCTGTGTTTCAGTGAAATAAATTCTGTGTCCTTCAGAGTTGTTTGACCAAAGTCTTTAGGACAACCAAGATTTACCTAGATGTTCCTTTAAAGAAAAGTATATACACACAGAGACAGAAAACATGTCAACAGAATCTTCATGTTATTTGACAAAGTTTAAACATTCCCTTCACCTTCTAGTGAAAACCGGCAGTAACTGAGTGAGAAATCCATGATACAAACTTCAGCGTAGATTTTTTTCAAAAATTTGGGCTATTCTTTTGTTTTTCAGATGAAAGTTTCAAAATGTTATTAATGTGTCCACAAATGGTATTTTTAAGGGAATTACAAATAACTGTATTTGTAAATTGATTTTTAAAAGTGCAATTTGTGGGTTTTGATCTCTTTTCAACCTACATTAAGACTGGTGCACAGAAAGCTTTGTAAAGAAATCCTGTTTTTTTTCCAAATCAGCATAACCTGACATATCACGTAATGAGAATAAACCGCAAGGAATACTTTGTGCTTAACATTCATTCTTCCCTTCCCGCAAGAAAGATGCAGTTTTTGGAATACTTGCTAACATGCATTTTATTTCTGGGTTGAAAGAGACAAGAACACTCCGTTAGCTTCGTTCACTTGCCTGATACTTGTTGTATCTCCCTTTTGTCTCTCTGAATGCTCTTTGTGCACGTCAGTTTTGTTTCCTGAAATACTTCCAAAAACAGACAGGAAGTGGACAGAAAATAAATGTTTGAATCAAATAAAATCTCATGACATAAGATCATCCTGTGACTTGTCTGCCTTTTGTTTTTTTAACCCTGAAGCTGATAATATAGCTGTGAAAATAGAAAGATACCATGGACATTATAAAAAAATAGCCTTGGGCAACCCATCACACAAGATTTCATTCTAAAATGTATCTCCATGTGTACAAGTAGCAGAGGGCTTGACTCAGTGATTTTAGTGGTCCATCTTGTGCTTCATTACCCGTAAAAGAATACAGGAGCTATTTTGTGTGAATCAGATGAAAATATGATTAGTTATGAGGTTCATCAGATAGTTTGTTAATCCCAGAAACCAAGCAGCCAGCAGAGAGAAAGATGTGTTATTCCAAGTGACGGTGTTTCTGTAGAAACAGAAGATGCGTGTCAACCAATCCAAGAAATAAAAACTGCTCTGGGATTCTTTCATCCTGATGCTCTCAGCAGTCAAAATGAAGCCATGGGTGAACAGACAGAGCGATATTTCGAGCCTTAGCAAAATTTTATTTCCCTTCCCTTTAGATGGTGTTCCACTTGATCCTCTATCTTGTACTAACAACTTTCTACTTCTTTCACAACTCTCTCCTTTGTCTGTAAAGCCTTTTAGAAATGAGTGCCACAGATGGTATAACCTTTGGAACTTGTATTGGGTACCACTGGAATTGTGTTCTATATCTGAACATACATATCTCTGTTTCTATATGCTTGTTTAGTTGCCTAGCTGAAGTTTAGAGAGGGTTAACTGAGTAAGCAGATAGTACTGCAGGGCCAGTAGAGAGTTAGTGAGGTCTTTGTTTTCATCTCGTAATTGTCAGATATGGCATGTTTACCATAAGGGCTGTGAAAAGTGTGATGCAAGATGTAAAGCTGTCCCACTGTGTTAATAATAAATTGGCTACCGTAATATTTATCAAAATGTCTGTCCTACAATGATTTCCTGTGTTGCTGCCTGCTTTAGCTTTCTCCTGTCAATCAAGTTGTCCATCCTAGTGTTTCTGTAGTTCTGATTGCTCTGACTGCGCTGGAAGAATCTTCTCTCTGGTTGTCTTCCCCAAAACAGTTGCAAAGCAATAAAAATAATTAGACAATGTACTATGTCATCCTCCTGCCTCGTTCGCAGATAAAATGATATCTGCTGGCCTTGCAGATACTCGGGAATCCATTCAACATTTCAACAAGACAGACAAGTCTCATTCTGTATCTGTAAAAATAAAGAACATAAAAAGTAAAGGCCAGAGTTTAAAAAAAGAATTTGAAGTGCCTAGCCTTTAAAAACCTCTGTATAAAGCTATTCACTGAAGATGCTGCAGATCCATGCCAGGGGTTAAATCCGAATCTTCCCTAAGTACCAGTGCAATTCAGTCACTGCAAAAATGACTGCATAAACCTGTCCTTTTTTTTCCTTTTATTTTTAATGTCCATTTTAGGATTTTCTGCAATGAGCTTAACCATGATCTGAAAGAGCAGTAGCTGGTAGAAACATTCAGCTTTGGGCACTCTGCATTCACTCACACAGCGCAAAAGTGGTTGTACTTAGGTGTGCTTACTGTAGTAATAAATTACTCTGGATTGTATTTGTTCAGTTAGGTTGGCCTGTGCATCTTTCACTTGCGTTTAGAGCTCGTTTTCCAAAAGAGCAGATTTAGAGATATTTTAGCACAAACTTTCTGACTAGTTATTCCTCCTGTGATTTAAATCACAACTATGCTATGGCAACTTCCCGTGACAGTATTTTGTTATCCTGACTGTTTCCCTCTCCACCACCACCCACCACTTATTACATGAAGATATCACTTCTGCTTTCAGGACCTGATAACACCTTAAATGTTAGGTTTTATTACGTTTCCAAAGAGGTATTGCTGTGCATCTGCCAGTAAAACTTCTCAGCTCCACAGGAAGGTCTTTGTGCTTCTCCATTAGAATTTTTTTGGAGAACATCTGTTGTCACCCCATCAAGAATTGTTTCCTTTGTTCCTCAAGAGTATATTCAGTTATATTTGCTTACACAGCTAGGTCTATTCAGTCTTCTCACATCTTCTTGGTGTTTTGGTTTTTATTTTTATTTTTAGATTCATTAGGTGTTTAGTCCATTTCTGCACTGAGAGCCATTCCTGTTGCTTGCTCTGCAGTTTTCAAACCTGTTTCCTCCAGAAAATGATGTTGAATACAATAAACTTGGGTGCTTAAGCACCCAGTTGGGGAAATGCCAAAGGCAAGATTTTGCGAGCAACCATACGTTTCCATTGCCTTATAAGACTGTCACTAATTGTGTGATTGCCTGTTATTTCACTAATACATCACATAGTATTTCAAACTCAGTGTCGTCTCATCCGTAACTACTTTGCCATTTTCATTATTATAAATGGTCACTATATGGCTCCTTTAAAAAATGCAGCATTTTAATTCTTTTAAATCATGCTTCTCAACCGGCTACTACTCAGCCTGCATCAGAGTCCGCCAAGAGGTGAAATAGAAGAGATTATTCCGTTTGCATCTTCTGCCTGAATTTGAGAAGAAAAACAAGCTTAACTTTAGGCATATGCCTAAGTGTTTTGCTAGACTGAAATTTGATCAAGACTCTTCCCACTTTCTTCCTCTCAATCCACTTGTGTTACCCAGAGAACCTTTCTAACCTCTGTGAATTATAGGAGAAAATTGCATCTGTATGGAAACCTTAGCACTGACGGCATAAATGGCAGCTACTATTTGATACAGGCTCTACGACATCCTGTGTGTCGCAACTTCTTTTTTTCACCTCAGAGCTGCTTTTCGTTGACTTTTCTCCATACGTTAGCGCTGTTTGTTCATGTATCAGCTACCCGTGGACATCCTGCCACAAGTCCCGAAGTACCTCTTGGAGGAGTTGGTCTCTTCAGAGCTGAAGCGAGTATGTAGAAATGTCACAGCATCAGATCAGGGAGTCTTTTCTATAGATGAAGCAAAGACACATCGGGGAGCAGTAGATGTCGATAAGAGGAGGTTGTAGGCTTCAGTTTCAGCAGAAAGTACGTCTGAAACTTAAACCCGTGTCGTCTCTTTGCCTTCTGCTTCCTGAAGGTGGAGCCAAACCCCCTGTCAGACCCCAACTCTTCGGGAGTTGGTCCTTATCACGCAGCAAAGACTTGGCACGCCGCTGTTTTTCCTTGCACAACAGAGAAAACTGGAAAGTGGAGGTGAGGATTCAGTCTGGCCAAGATGCATTTTGCACTGTGCTCCCTCTCTAGACCTAAGACTGTAGCAAAGGAAAAGAAAGAATAAAAAGGGCAGTCTCAATGCTCTTTGCACCGCGTGTGACGAAGATCTAGTTCCATAAACTCCCAATGAAATAAAGTGTTTAAAAAAAATACTGCTTGTCTCAAATATAAACGCCTTACTTTTCCCCGGATTTCTAATTCTTACTCTTCTTGCTTCATTGTAATCTCAAACACACTTATGCTCCGATAATTCTCCATTATACATTTGAATGGCTGCTTTCAAGACTGCAGTGCTCTCTCCGAGAAGCACAGTCCTCAGGCTCTGCAGATGCGTATGACACAGCAGAATTTTAGGCGGTATAAAAATTATAAAGATCAGTTTCCATTACTGTAATTACTATATAAATCCTATCTTTAAGAGGCTTAGGACAGGCCTGTTTAACCTTGGTTTGAGCTGAGGCTTGGTCCAAGTCTGATAAGTTGAACACCAGATTTTTTTTAGTTCTTTTCTTTTCTCTGCAGCATCGTAACTCAGTGGGGAGTGGGGCGGGGAAGGAGAAGGGATCCAGTGCATCCTCTGCACTCGGTCTCTGACAGGGCGCTGCCTGTAATCGGGCGATAGACCTGTCCCCAACCAGCAGCAAGCCTAAATGAGATGTAACTTCTGTTACATCTGAAAAGCACCGTTTCTCCCCTTGGAACCTGTGGCTGCTTCTCTTACACAGCTGTACTCCTCCAGAACAGGTGTGTGAGGTGGCTCGGAGGCAGACGATCCACAGAGCGCAACTGGAAGCGCTTGAGTAAACCATCAGATCCTACGCTCTTTGGAGGGCTGTAGCAGGAATTCCCATCTTTTATATCATTTGCACCACCTCGATGAAAGCGAAGGTGTTGGCTGCCCTGGTGCTTCCCCTTCGGGTAGCTGAGATGCCTGGAGCTGTCTCCAGCTGCCTTTCAGGTCAAAGCATTCAAAGCTGAGAAAGAAGTTGGCAGCACCATACGCAGAGGTTGGTGATAGCCTGCTCCGTTGCTTAAGCATGCCAGACTCTTAGCTGTAGGCCAGAGAGCAGCTTTGATATGGATAGCCATTACTTCCTCAACAGAAAGTCTGGCATGGCATTTTCCATGTCGTGAACCTGTTTTGCAGTGGGTGCTTTTCCTCCTAGTCAGTAGAGCCTTAGGAATGAATTTATTAATGTATTCTGTTTCCTTTACACAGAGTCTTCTTCAAAGTTCCTTGGATTTACCGTGGGGAAAACATGGCACGAACATGTAAGAGGAGCCGACTGCCTGCGAAGAACTGCCTGAGTGTTCACCTGGAGCTTGACGAGACTGCCCACCGTACGGATTGTGTTGGCAGAGGCAGAAGCCTGGGGAATGCAGAGGTGGGGGGTAATTTTTAGGGCTTTCATTCCATGGTCCCATTGATTATAACCCTATTAGGAGGATGATGCATGCGACTTTTAAGTTATTTTGTTAACTAAGTGTAAGCAATGGATGTGTCATGCTAACAAACATAATTGCTGGTGTGTCTAATACAGTATGTAAGTACAGTATAGTGAATTTAAAAGGTTGTGGTAATCTAAGAATCTTAAAAGGGAAATGTGTGCCTGGGGGGTGTGGGGGTTGGGGAGAAAAACGACTTACTTGACATTCACTGTCTTCCTCCCAGCTCCTTTGCTAAAGTAGGAACAGAATCGGAACAAAAAAATGTTTGTTTTACAGCTGTACCAAGTTACGGCGTGGACTCGTGCTCCCCCCCTCCTCTCCCACTTGCATCAAGTACATCCTGTACTTTTGGCAACATGTTGACTGGATATTTAAAAGCTGTGAACTGTTCTGAAAGTTTCACATACTGGGTTATGGGCCATGTGTGTTTGATCAAAATTCAATTACTGCACTGTACCATGCTTGGAAACCTATCATCCCAAGTTATGAAGTATGACGAAATAGGCTAATCTAATTGGTTCAGTATGGGAGCAGTATCAACCAAGCTTGTTATGATAAATAGCTTCCTGTGTTAAAGGTTCTCTAGAGCTTAAGTATCTTGGCTCACCTCCCTCTACAAAATAAGAATAGTGTTCTCTGGGAACAGTTACATCACTGTCCCTCTCCTACATTCACAATTAAAGGTTTGTGGATATTTTTTTCATCTCGCTATTCCTTGAGTAGATAATCCGTGGCCATCTACTCCCTTCCCCACTTCCATCTCCTTCTCTTTTCCTCAGGTTAGGTCGTGTCGTGCTTACCGTCAGTCTGCCTGTTCTGTTTCGGGGCTAGCTAAGGCAAGCTCGACCAGGATGCCAAAACCCACTCCGGGTCAGAGGTTGGCGTTTGTGTCCCGGTGTGGCAGTACATATGACATGTCTGTTTGTATAAAGATTTGGAATTTTTGATGGTAGGTTAAACGTGGAAGCACTTTAATCTTTCTAAGCATCGAATAAAAGAACTTTTGTGTAGTGAATTTCGTACCTATGGATGTGGCATTATCTTCTTGAAACTGAAATTGTAGTTCATCAGTAGTTAAACGCAAATCCAGTGTGCAAGTGCTGGATTATGACTAAGGAAGGCCTATGTTCTAAGCCTGGATTTGTAGTCACTAAATTTGTCACTAAGGCAGTGAGCTGTCTCCCATGAGATGATACTGGCTTCGGGATTTTATCTGGTCCATCTTTGGCAAGAAGTACTTAGCTCGGATTTTGATGTCACATTAATAGACAGTGTCAAGAAAAAAAAAAAAAAAAAAAAGAAAACATGGAAAAGTGGCTCCTTATGCTATGGTGATTCAATTTTTTCCTTTCTTGAACCACACCCCCACGTGCCTCCTAACTCAGAAATACCCTTCAGGCAAAATAATCGTGTGATGATTGTTTTACAAAGACATAACGTAGGCCTGCTATTGCAAGGGTCTTTAACGTTGGTGAAATTTCTCCCAAGAATAAAGTTATTCACTTACTTAAGGGTTGGTAGAATGAGTCCTTATGTAAGTGAGGCTTCGTATTAGCCCCAAGACTGCCTAATACCTGGATTAAGCCTGTATGGTGATTAATGCCTATTTACTATATCTGTTATCCCACTGCATTTTGCTCTTCAGCCTTGATTAAGCCCTTTGCTTTACCATTTAAAATGTCCTGCTTAACCTTCTGCTTACAAACGTACACAGTGCTGAGGTCTGCATTTTTAACTGGGAACAAGTTCTACCATAAATAATAGCATTTAATTTTAAAGTGCAACAGCTACAGTCACCACTTGATTAAATGACAAAGAACAGCAATACAAAACTGGGGAACACAGAGTTTTTCACAACAAATGTCTGCGTCCATGTGAGAGGAAAAAATATACCTTCCTGCTGCCGATTAGCACTTTCTACGCAGGTCTTTATTTTATGTGTTGATAGAAAATTATTACTAAAAGAGCCTAAACAGTGGCTCTCTGTGATTTCTCCAAATATCTTTTGAAGGAGATAAACCAGATTAATCGCTCTTTATAAAGTTCCCACAAGAAAGCTCACAGACACAGTAGCTTTACCTTCAAAAATAGAATGTGACTGTAGGCACTTATGCTAATCTCTTTTTTGGCAAATCAGCTTTTTTGTATTGAATCTTGCTTGATTGAATAGCACTGGAGCTGCCAGAGTAAATGCTATTATCAATGTACAGTAATTAAGGAAATAGTCCTTGTCACTCCCAACAGTGTCCAGGCAGTGCCTTCTGTAATAAAGTTAAATGATAAAAGAAATCTCTTCAAGGTGTAGATACTGGACGGGGGGAGCTCTTGACATGCAGTAAAATCATGCAGTGTAGAATTACAGGTGGCGAGGAAAAGTATAAATGCCCATGGAACTCACGCCAAATGCATGTTTGACGCTAAATGTCTAAATAGATGCTCAGCACTAAAACACATAATTGTTTAATTTGTCATGTAATTTCCTGACTCAGGGCAGTTGAGCATCTCCCAGTCCCCACCCTTAAAAAATGTGTGTGAGGGAGAGGAGGGGGGAGACCCTTCCATCATTCAGCAACTTCAAAGATCTTTTCCCCCTTCAGGCAGCAGCCTGCACAAATGATAAACCTTGCTTTAAGATCAGCAGAGCCGGGCTCTGCCAAATCCATTTGGGGAGAGAATTTCAGTAAAAAGGACTTGTCATTCCTTCCCCCGCCCTTCCGTTTCACTTGAAACTTTACAGCCTAGAAGTACTTTGGTGGATCGCAATTGTTCCTCCAGCACCCGAAGAGAGAGATTCCTCAAGGAGAGACAGAGAAAAACCTTTGGACACCTTCTGTATTGTAACCTTATCACATGCACCAAGAAATGCGAAATGTAGTAAAAAGTAGGGTAGTTCTCAGATACCAGAAATGCTGCTTAATAAGCAGAGAGCCTGGAGCTGTGCTGCCCGAGTTTCCTCAACGCTTCTCCGCTGCAGCCCCACGTAGAGATGGTTGCAGTAAACTGCTCTGGCCTAAGACATGCTGAGGTCTGCAGTTGATAGCAAAGATCTTTTGTCCAGCGACGAAGGTACATGCCGAAGGTATGTTGTTTAATGGGCAATAAATAACAAGGGAAGGTATTTAATCAAGTGTGCCAGGAAATACTGCTCACGTAAAAATACAGGCATTTCAAAAGATCGAGCTTGGGAAACGAACGCTCGAAGGGAGGGAAGGGAAAGGTGAAAGACTCCTTAGTGAGGCTGCTAAATTTCATCCCACTACTTCTAAGACAGAGGCAGAAGGATTCTGGCCCCTAGACTGCTTTTCCCCAGCAGCCTATGTCTTATCTAAACTCTATATAATAATTTTCATATTTCATAAAGCTGGCAGTTTTGCTTGGGCATACGTTACTGAGGATTTTAACATTCCCTGCAACACTCCGTTTTAATGCATTGACATTCTGAAGGCTGGGCATCGTAACCTCTCCATTAAATCTTTGACACAATGAAGTGTCGTCTAAATAAAATAATTCAGAGGGATCGATCCAGTGAACTTCAGGGTGCACCTTTTCAATTATTTTTTAAAGATGGAAGTGTTTTGTGCATATTGAGCTCTAGATTTGTAGGACTGGGAGGGAGGGGAGTCACGTCGTGAGAGTGGACCTGAGCTCCACTCCAGCAGGAGCTTGCAGAAACGCTCGGAGGGGAGCGAGCACACGAGCCCTGCCCGTGCTTCCAGCCTGACTCTGAACTTGGCTTTGCCGGATCCGGGCCTGTTTTCGGCCGCATGTAAAACATTAATGTTCTGTATAGTGTTCTAAAGGATTTAGTTTTTTACATACCTCTAGCTCGACCTTCAGAACTGTCCGCTTGAATCTGAGCAGAAGTGCTCTGGTCAGAATTAAAAAAAAATCATAGCCCAGGCAGCGGGTTTTTTAATTGAGGCATGCCAAATACCAAAGGCAGATGCTTTTTCATTCTGTAGCTCCTGGATACGCGGTCTACTTCTCGGTTTCAAGGACAAAGGAAACACTTATCCAATTAGATGAGGCATGAGATTGTGACATACGGGCTCTTTCCTGAAATAAAAAAATGTTGGAAAAAGATATTTGACCCTAAGTCAATAAGTGCTATTAAAATAATGAATACTCCATAAATCCAACCATATATACAGCCTGTGTTCAGAACCGCACGGGTTTTGTCACGGAGAAGGCTGCGAGACCGCCCAGGATAAAGCCCCATGCAACTCCCTTGTCCAAATCGCATTTTGAAGGCCTTACTTTTAAAACAGGATCTACAAAAGTGTAAGCCAATTAAACTGCCAGGCAGACTTCTGCTATCTTCTCCCATTTGACATCTCTATCGACGCAGCTCGGATGATCTCAAACGCGAGCTGGTTGTCAGAACAGCTGAACTTCCCCCACGCGCTCAGCAAAGACGAGGGAATCTCTTGCTCCTCTTACGAGGCTCGTAGGAGCCGATTTTTTTTAATAGGAACGTGGCTGGGCCAAGGTACCGCGGCTTTTGTCTGCTATCGGGAGGAAACGGTTAATGCTTTAGACACGTCGCACCTGAATCTTAAGCGTCCTAGGAGCACACTTGAATTTCTGCACGAGGAGCGTCACACGCCTTCGTCGGAAGCTGGATGCGTCGGCGCCGTTTCGCTCCCTGTATCTGGAGATGGGGGCAATAGTTAAACTACAAAATAATTACAGCTGTTTCCAGCCTCAGAGCTGTGATGTGTTTACTTTAGTCTTAACAGTTTACCAGGCAGCTGGAACTGTTGACTGATAATTGCTGCGAGTTTCTGATCCTCCAGAAGAGTGAAGAGCCTCCTCCGTCCTCCGCCTATTGTTCGTACAGTTTGCTTTGCCGAAATTATTGAAATTAGCGTTATCGACACTGCACGGAGGACTTGAGACTCAGGTGCTGGGAATTAACGTTGCCTGTTTAATTACATCAGTTTACAATCTGATCTGCTCTCTGTCCTTTTTCATATAGTGTTGCTTAAAGTGAAATTGCAGTCTCTCATCGAACAGAGTGTGGGGCTGAGTGATACTGGAACAAATGGAAGTGACTGGGAAAATTGCTCTTGTTCTCCTAGCCAGGTCCAGCTGCCATTTTGATTTCTCTCCACCTTGGTGGCTGTCTCTGGACCTTCGCAGCCTTCATCCTGCCATACGCTATTGCAGAGTCATTAGTTATGTATGACACCAAATGAAGCCCCAGACCAGGATGCTCTCAGTGGCAATTCAGGATGCCCGGCTCCCCGGTGATTCTGGCCAAGAAGCAGCACTCCTTGAACCCTTCCCGGCCCCAGCTGCAGCACAGATCAGGCTGGAAACTACATCTGCGCCCGCTGGCGAGGTCCCAGCAAAGGGCGGTCGCAGCACGGCTGCACCGAGAGCACCAATGCCAATCCCCACCGGTGGGAACCCCCTGGAGACGCAGGGAA
>NW_009614524.1:758-2912 GCF_000690535.1 Cariama cristata | reverse complement strand
GGAATGAACCTTCATGGAGCTCCTGGAGATGCAGACGAAGTGATGGTGCTTCTCATCTTGTCTGCAGGAGCAGCAGTGTGTCAGAGCGTACTATCGCTCCACTACACCCCAGGATCCAAAGCAAGATCACAGAATCATAGAATCGTTACGGTTGGAAGAGACCTCAAAGATCATCATGTCCAACCTTCTACCCAACCCCACCATGCCCACTAAACCCACTACACCACGTCTCGAAGCGCCACATCTAAACGGTTTTTGAACACCTCCAAGGATGGAGGTGCAGGGGTGCCGTTCCTCCTGCTGCCCACGGAGCCGGTAGCACCTGAGAGGCTGCTGAGACCCCTCTCTCCTGGACCCCAAAGGTCATTGGAACAAACGTTGCCTGCGGCAAACTGAGATCAATGGTGTAGGCTCTGCTGCCTTGGGCCAGCTCAGCACTCCCGCTGCCGAGCTAAAACCTCATGTAATCACATTACTGTTTCTGCCATTGCTTTTAAGAGAGCTTTTACAGAACTCTCTATTTCTGCAGTTTACACGCCCATAAAAACCATCCGGAATACAGTGAGGTGAGGAAGAAACATCATGAATTTTCATCACGTTGATATTTCTAGCACAATTTACATTGTGACTATGTCCCTGATGAGGAGGAGCAATAAATACCCTCTGCAAAGCTCATATTGCGATGGATGGGAGAGGAAGCAGCGACTCGAAAGGTGTCACATTCTGGAAACCCGACCTGGAAAGAAGGATCCGCAATTAACGAGATGGGTAAGGGAGTCTGGGTCTTAGCAAAGCCCTTTGATTATCATAAAAAGAAAGCAGGTGCCAAAAAGTTTTAAAGTATCCCACATATTATTGATGATTTTTCTGTTGATAGGAAGAACTCCAAGGGCCGGTATTAGCATTCTGGGCAGAGAGGGAGCAGATCTATCGCATGGCTCTCAATAAATGCGTTGCTGCAGTAAACTTCTTTAGCACTTTGCAATTCACATCTGATCTCTGCTGACCTTTTTTTTTTTCCTCCTAATTAAACCTTTAGCTTGCAAATGAGCCATTTCCTACCTCAAACTGGTATATGGCAAAGGAGGATATTCTACCTGCGATTTATGGGAGTTGCTGGTGACCTAACTGTCTATCACAACCTCTTCTAATTGATCTGTCTTTGAATTAAATTTGACCAATTACTTTCTCCTAGGTGAACAAAGATAAGACTACCCTTAAAAGCTGTTGTGCCGACAGCAGCGAACAAAGCCGGGTGTATGTGGTGGGTGGAAGATAGCAATCCGTTTTATGCACATGGAAAGAAAGATGAAGGCCAACTGCCTCCAGCACCCAAAACCTCTGGTTATCTCAACCAGCTGTGTTCCCAGAGCTGTGTTTGTTTGAAGAAACTGGTTTTGAAGGGATGTGCATGGAGGTGACTTGGACTGCTGCTCTTGCAAGCTCTTCCAGGCAGAGGGAATGCAAGCCCGTCATTGCTTCCACCCTGGTTTTGGAGCTGGATGACCAAACCAACCTCTTCCAGGTTGCTCATGCCCCATGGTTCTCTTCCAGCGCAGTGATGTGGCAGCCTTTAAAGTCCCTTGCCAGCGTACCATCCAAGAAGAAATCCCCCAAACCATGAACCAGCCGTGCCTCCACCGCTCTGTCTCATGATGAGGGAAAGAAATATCCGAGATGGGCGTAACAGGACAGCGTTGAACTGCTGACCTCAAGAGCTCAAACATATTCCTGGCTGCACTATATGGTGCTTCGCGTGCCCAAATGAATCCCTTGCCCTTCCCTGTAGCCGAACCACGGGAGTTTGGCTGGGGCAGAATCCAGTGGCAGCGGGGAGGGACCCTTGGCTGGACCGGACAGCGAGAAGCTGGAGCTGCACCATCCAGCAGCGACACAAAGGGAGTTAAATCAGTCCGGTCCATTAAAAAGTCATGAGTCTCACCTCAAAATCCTTTTCAGAAGTCTATTTTATCTGATTTTCCTTCGGCTCCTGGCTCCAAAGCATGCATTTTCAAGCCTTAATCTACAGCTGAAATGATGAGAAATTTCCATCCCTTCGGCAGGAAACCAGGAGGCTCCAGGACTGCCCGCGCCGCTGCAGCTTCGCAGCTATCACCGGGCTGCAAGATTTGGCACCGCCGTCGCCCCTCTGCC
>NW_009614524.1:308-680 GCF_000690535.1 Cariama cristata | reverse complement strand
GCGGCATCGGCTCTGCCGCCGGAGCACCCCGATACTGCGTCCTCCATCGGCGGCACGGGGTGTGCATGGGCTGGGAGGAAAGCTCTCCATCGCCTTTGCCTTTTAAAGAACGGCCCTACGCTATTTTCTCCTCCTTTGCATCAGGCAATAACTGAGATAATTTCAGCCCTTTCCTCTCCTCCCCATGCCACAGGGAAGGGGAGACCTCCCTAGTTTTCCTGCCCCACATCCAGGGTGAACCTTCCGAAATCTCACGGGGAAAATGCTCTTCTCCTCCAGGAGCGTTGTCCATCGTGTTGGACGTTGCCTTTCACCCGCACCCACCAGTGCTGTGAGCAGCAGCCAAACAACTGCTCCTCGTCCAACCTTCCT
>NW_009614524.1:0-254 GCF_000690535.1 Cariama cristata | reverse complement strand
CAAAAATATTATTTAGAAATAAGAAAATCTTCCCCAAAGCCCAACTCTGGGGCTGTAAAGGTGGGGGGATCACAGCCCGGTGACATGGGTTCTCAACTGGGGAAGCATCTCAGCTGAGAAAAAGGCTGGGAAAATGGCTTTTCCTTCATCCAGGTGGGTTTTGGGAGGGCTCCCGTGTGGGGTGCTGAGGGAAGAGGGGACCTTTTGGAAGATTTATGTGTGGGATCTTTGTATTGTCCCACCTGTCCTCTTTT